>NC_079147.1:286605409-286784006 GCF_945859685.1 Eupeodes corollae
AACTTGGAGTTCTCCAGATCAATCTACCGTCAACCAGATTGACCATATTGCGAGCGAGCGCTTCCAGCATTATGGATGTACGAACTTTCCTAGGAGCGAACATCGACGCGGACCACTTCATCGTTGTAGCCAGGGATTTCCAGACCCGAGGCAAAACAGGGAGGTGCTGGGAGAAGGTAAAACGTCGAACGGCTACAATCGCCAGAGATCGTCAGAACCTTTTTCGACCGAGTTACAAGTAACCTCTCTCGAAGTTCTCTGCCCCCAACACAATGTATCGAAAACCAGTGGCAACATTGCCAAGATGCTATCAGAGATGCCACCTCTGATGTTCTGGGTTTCAAACAGCCACCAACAAGGAACCCCTGGTTTGATGAGGAATGTCGGCAGGCAAATGCAGCCAAACAACACGCACGCAGAGCGGCTCTGCAGAAAACGACGACGAGAGCTCCTCTTAACTGCACCAACTATGGGGGAATAAGTCTTCTTAACATCGCCTATAAAATCTTCTCTGCCGTAATATTTGAACGTCTAAAGCCCATCGTCAACATCCTTTTAGGTCCTTATCATTGTGGTTTTAGACCAGGGAAGTTTACAGTTGATCAAATATTCACATTACGGCAGATCCTGGAAAAAACTCAAAACACCAAATCGACACCCACCATCTTTTCCGATATCAAGGCCGCATATGGCAGCATCTACAGGGACGAGCTGTATAGAGCCATGTCTAGTTTTGGCATCCCTGCCAAACTCGTCCGTTTGTGCAGGATGACCAGAATTCACGCTGCTCCATAAAAGTTGGAAACAACTTAACAGAACCTTTCGATGTCAAAAAAGGTTTTAGACAAGGTGATGCACTGTCATGTGATTTTGTGATTTTTTAACATCCTGCTTGAAAGAATAGTGCAGAGCTCACACGTCAACACTAGACGCACTATCTTTCAAAAGTCTGTCCAATTACTGACATATGCTGATGACATTGACATAATCGGAAGAACTCAGCGTAATGTCTTTTGTGAGCATTGAGGCAGAGGGCGGCAAAAACGGGTTTAACGATGAATGAGGGCAAAACGGTTAATGAGGGCAAAAGAACGGACATACAACACCGAGACGCGACGTCTTGGTCAAAACGTCACAAGCGACAGACGTAACTTTGAGGTAGTCAAGGACTTCCTCTACCTAGGCTCCACTGTAAACGCAGAAAACAACACCAGCGTTGAGGTCAAACGAAGAATAACTCTTTCTAACCGCTGTTTCTTTGGACTAAGAAAGCAATTGAGTGGCAAAGTCCCTCTCTCGAGGGAGGACTTTGCCACTTGGCAACAAAGTGTTGCTATATAAGACCCTTATCATCCCCGTCCTGCTATATACGGTGCAGAAGCATGGACTATGACAAAAGCGGATGAAAGCACCTTGGGTCCCTTCGAGAGAAAAGTTCTTCGTGTGATCTACGGTCCCGTATGCATCGAAGGGGAGTGGAGGAGATGATGGAACGACGAGCTGTTCGGGCTGTACAGCTACGTAGACTTAGCCAAAAGGGTAAAAGTCCAACGACTAAGATGGCTGGGTCACGTAGAGCGAATGGATCTCCGGCCCGGAAAATCTTCGAATCCACATCCACAGGACGTCACAGTAGAAGAAGACCGCGGATCAGGTGGCGCGCACAAGTGGAAGGTGACCTCACCCAACTTGGGAGCGCGAAACTGGAGACATCTAGCTAGGGACCGAGCTAGATGGAGAAGTTTGTTGGGTGAGGCCCCTAGTTCACACAGGACTGTATCGCCACCTTAAATAAGTAAGTAAGTATGTAATTTAACAAATATCATTAGTTTTGAGATGGCTCACTCACTGACAACTTGAAATGTTTTGCTTCAGGAAATATTAAATTTCGTAATTAAAATTTTTAAAATGTATTCATGAAATAAATTACGCTTTAAACACGGTGTTTCTATTCAAAAAAAGCCTTAGTATTGGAATTCACTTTATTGCATTCATCTTCTGCTGAAAATAAAGCTCCAATTTGCTCAAAAATGTAAAACAAATTTAACTAATTGAACTTAATGATAGCTGTACGTGTAACCAGCCTCTAATTAAAAGTTTAGGGTGCAAATAAATATCAAAATCTTTTGCGTTGAATTGGGTTGATCGATTTTTTCATAATGTGGGATGGTTATCTAGATCAAAATACCACATACATCCAACTTTTAGCCACTTTTTGCAAAAAATGAGAAACTACAAAAATATGTTTTTTTATCTCTCTAGAGATATTTTTCTGTTAAGATTGTTCATATAAACAAAATATTTATTGCAATGGAAATGAAAGGTTCCCAGTAAATCAAACATACCTACGTTTCCCATCAAAAATATAACACCACATATCTACAGTCTTCTACCATTATTATCATTTAATGGCCTTATCTGTTAAATAAAGTAAATTCACCAATTTATCTTTTATAATGTTCTTGCTTCCTCTCGTGTTGTTATATGCAAAAATAAAGATGTTAACTGAAAGCTTCCTGATAGAACCATTATGGCCCTGTCACACGTACGAGTAGGTATATAGCGTATATTCAATAAATTTTCCAAAAATTCCAGAATATGATATGAGTATTTAAATTTTATGGTACATGCATGGACAAATAATGTTTTGAAGCTTGAGGCTATAAAACAAAATAAAAAGTAAATCAAAATCTGGTTAAATGAGCCATTTTTATTTATAAGTTATCTAAGGAACTCTGTACCGGTGATGGATTGGGAGATTTGGCTTAAGTCCAGAACCTATACTTTCTCTTGTATTCCCAAAGAGCTTAAACAAAAGGTAGGTATATCTGCAAGAAAAGTTATCCAGTTAAGTTACATGGGCTTGAAGGATCGTCCTAGCTGTTCTTCATTTCATTTCGTTATTTTTTAATATAGAACAAGCTATACATTTAATATTCCAGTAATAAATTAAATCCGATAGCTAACCCAAGCCAAGCCATACCAAGCTAAGTCAAGGCTATTGTGTAATCGTGTTTCGCTTCATGGTTGACAGTTGTAGAGACGTTTTGATTGTCATTTATTTCTCGAGATGCACCTCAGATTTTTTTATTTCCTCTTCGTCCTTGACAATGTGATGTCCGTCCATCCGTCTTAGGATTCCTTCGTTTTGTATTGCATAGTTGTTCCTTTTTGTTTCTTCTCATATATCTTTGTGCTTTACTCATGTTTCTTTTTGTCTTATCCACTTTTCTTAATTAAAAACGTACACCAGGCATTACATTCCTTTTTTTTCGTCCTTTTCTCTCCTTGCTCTAAGTAAGATTTATTCGTGTATTTAGATATCCTTTTCCATAAATCAACTTACCAATACCCCACGCGGCAAACAGCACGGGCGGAAAAGAATAGGAATAGACCATAGAATATCCTTGTTGTATAATTATTGCCTTATCGTTCGTCAAACCCCTCTCGTACAATTTTCCGACACTTTGGGTTAAATGGGAAATAAAATGACTACCCACAACTTGGTGGTCATATAAAAAGGAAAACCAACGCGCTCGCTCTCGAGCTCGACATCACACAACCAAAAACTATAAAAATGTTGTTGGGTGTTTTTTGTTTTGGTTGTTTTAGGTACATAACTCACTTTACCCGATTATATCTAGGTCAAGACGGTTTCTCTAGATCCTTTTTGTTAGCTTGTGCTAGGACTGAGGCTGGGAAGACGAATCACACTGCTATATACCTACCTACCTACCTACTTCCCTTTCTATCTCCTTATGATAGAGCATCCTTATTTTTATTCAATGGTCCTTCCGGACTTCTCATCTGAGTCTCATCTCAGAGTCTGAGGAAGTTGATGGTTATTTATGATAGTTAGGTACACTTGATGAATGGGGATATCATCATTTTGTATTAATTGCAGTTCATTGTTTGTGTGTCACATCCTATGGATCCTTGTAGTTGTATATATTCCTTTTCCCATCAAAAGGATCTATGTATATGAATTGGGTGCTTTTTTGTTTTTGTTTTTTATTGCTTTGACTTTCTGTATACACTTCACATAAAACAAGAGAGAGAGAGGGGAAAAGGGGTGCTTTGATTTATAAAGTTTTTCCCAAGGATGCTTATGAATTCAAAAGTGATGAAACTTGAGTTTTGATTTTATTTCTTATGATTTTTTTTCTTCTTAAGTTGGTCGTTATTTTTTGGTTTGGTTTGTTGTGTCCCAAACTAAGATTCTTGAGAAAAACGTGCTTTGGGATCTAAGAAAAAAAAGGAAACCCTGAAGTGTTATTTTTTAGCCAAAGCTTTGTGGCTTCACTTTTGAGAAAGAAATATGGTGGCTATAATCTTTGTTTATACTTTCATTATGTTTTAAAATCCTTTGTCATTTGAGCACGCATACTTTTTTAAAAAGAAAAACAAAAATTTTGTTCAAATTTAACCATAAAGGGTGTGTCTAAAACTCAGGGTCAGATTTAAAGCCGAACAAATATTAACAATTTGTAAGAAGACAACTGAAAGTTTAGAGTAAGTAAAATCACTAAACGTTGTATAAGAAATTAGAAAAATTTGACATTCAGAATTAAAAAATGTTCTTACTGTCACTTTCATAAGTGTCAAAGAAGCTTAATATCGTAACATGGTAACGAAAATGAAGTGTTTTTTCTGTCTAAGTAACATTTTGTCGATGTTGATGACATAATTTAGAATACAACAATATGTAATTACGTCAAATAATATTATTCCTTTATTTTTTATGAAAAATTTTCTAATTCTTGAAAGTCTCTGAGTAGAATTGAAGTGACCAAAATTGAAAAATTATTTAAATAACCGTTTGGTCTTGTTTACTTTACGACTCCAAAATTAAAACAAACACTATGTTATCAAAACATATTGGGTCACCCTTTTATAACTACTTTAGAAGGAAAAATGATGTCATTATGGTCATAAGGTTGTTTTTAATAAGATGTAGTTTTCTGTTTGGAACTACTTAAGCTTTTAACTGGGGTAATATTTTTTTAAGAGCTTCAGTTATACATACATATTTATTACCAAATTAATGCACTGTTGTTGTTTTTATTTCATATATAATTTGAATTTTAATGGAGTTTCCTTTAGTCCTCTTATTAAAAATAAAAAAAAGAATTGTAGGTTTATATTTAAATGAACTAAGTAAATATTTACAATAACCTCTGAACGAATTTACTGTTAATACAAAACTAAAAAATTTTTGAAAATCAGAATTATCGAAATTAATTCCCGGAATTTTTTTACGAAACCAATTAAAAATATTTTTTTCTTTGACAGGACGAAATCTTCAAAAGACCCTTGGCAGTATTCGACACCAAGTAGTGTGGGACTCTTAACCACTAAAACCACCAATCTTGAAGGATCGACTTCCAATTTTTCTTTCTTAATTTTGTACAATCACTTTGGGGGAAGTTTAAACTTTTAATACTTTCCCATGTTTTTTTAGACCATAAGCTCAGTGACTTCGTTCTCTTAATCTCCGAACATGGTTTCTTATATTTAAGACGGACTCCATTTCAGAATTAGTATGACTTTGCAGTCTCTGGTTGTTTGATACAGCGTATTTTTTAACAACTTCTGTAAATATTTCTATTTGTAAGTCACGATGTAGATCGGTATTTCTTATGTACCAAGGTGCATTAACTATTCCACGAAGGACTTAGTTTTGGAATTTTTGGATTATTTCGGTATTTGTTTTCTTTGTACAGCCCCATAATTGGATTCCATAGGTCCAAGCAGGCTTTAGTACTTGATTATTTAGAACAGCATTATTTTGTTTTGGATTGATAAATCAGAGTTGTTACCAAGTAACTAGTACATTTTTCTATATTTTAAGCTTAGTTCTTCTCTTTTCTTTTTGATGTCATTCCAAGGTATTTGGCCGTATTGGCCTAAGGTACAGCTTGATTATTAATGATTATTGGAATACAATGATTTATAATTTTGACCAAGTTGATGTTTATGTTTGATTTGAGAACAATTAAGTGGTGATTCTCATCGGCTTTGTTGATCTTTTTAATGATTAAATGAAAACAGTTTTCATCTGATTTTTCCCAACGTTTCGACGGTGATTGCCGTCTTATTCAGGGGATGTCTCTATTCACATAAATGATAAGAGTGTTTATTTAATACATACGAATATTATGTAAAGCATTCAAGTATGACTTAAATTGATTTAAATATTACAAAAACATTAAAACAAAAAACAATTTAAACAATTAAAACAAATAAAATTTAAAGCGCTTCCGACTTTGAAGACTTGTCACTGTTAAATGTAAACTGTTGGAATTGTTTGTGTCTGAAACTAAGGAACAGTAAACTGCGGATATGTTTTGAGTGTCTTGTTTGCGGTTCATATTATTTTTCTTATTTATTATGTGAAGTGTTTCTAACGTATAGCGTTTGGATGTATGTTTCTCCGTTGCAAGAAATTGGACTCCTTCAAAGTCTGGTTGATGTCCTGTTTCGATGGTGTGGCATGCTAGTGCTGTCTTTTCCGGGTTTTTTAGGCTAATGTCTGATTTATGGTTAGCCATTCTTTGTCGAAGGAGTTGTTTAGTTGTGCCAATGTAGCAGAGATTGCATGGCTCGTCCGGTTTTCCTTTACAGTTTATTTTGTAAACTACGTCTGAGCGGCGATCCTTGTCCGTTTTCGTCTTTAGGCATGTAAATAAAGATGCAACTGTCTGGTTTGACTTATATGCTAAGTTCACGTTAGGGTTGTTTTTGGCGACAACTTTTTTGAAATTTTCCGAGAGTTTGGGAACATACACAACACTTTTATAAACACCATTCTTCTCTTCCAACTTATTTCCGGAAGAAACTTGATGTTTTTGACGAAGTATCAAGTTTCTTATGATGTTTATCGGAAAGCTATTGTCAATGAGTATTTGTGTTACTTTTTTCTCATTGTCGGAGTGGTATTTTGAGTCACTCAACGCAAAGACTTTATTTATGAGATTGGAAGCTGTGTTCATGCGTATGTGTTTGGCTTGATTAGATCGGAAATTGACAAGTCTTTCAGATGCCGTATCCTTCTGATACCAGTCGAAAGACAGACGGTCGTTTTCCCGATAGATTTTAACATCTAGGAATGTTATTGACTCACTTTCTTCCTTCTCTACGGTGAACTGGATCTTTTCGTTGAATTTGTTGAGGCATCGTAGCACATTATCAATTTTTTCTCTTTTAACAATCGCGAAAATATCATCAACGCATTTTGCTATAAACTTAGGTCTGTAGTTTAGTTTAAATCATTCTTCAAGCAAATAGTCTAAAACCAAGTCAGCAATCGTTGGGGAAAGAGGATTTCAAATTGGCATACCATGTATTTGTTTGTACAAATTGTCTTTAAATTGTAAATAGTTATTGTCCTAAATGGAAAAATTAAACAATTCGAGAAATTTGCTTTGGCTCAACCTTGTGTTTTTGCTTATAATTTCCCATTCCCATTCCATTATTGGAATATTGTTTATCTTTTTATTTGTAAAGTTTATATGTGAAGATTTTGTTTCATTGAGTTTGATACGCCATTTTTCGGTCCAAGCTCTCACTGTGTTGACGGCATTTTGTAGTTTTACTGCTGCCTTAGACACATTTATCGGGTACCAAAATTGCGGTATCATCTGCAAAAGTAGCCATCATGGTGTAATTCCCAACTGGAATATCCCTTGTGTATAGTAAATACAGAGTAGGACCCAGGAAACTTCCTTGTGGTACACCGGCTTCTATTTTCTTCAATTAACAGTTTTCTTGATCGTACCTTACTTTAAACAATCGGTCTGAGATGCACGATTTTAATATTTCAAAGTACTGCCTAGGGAGATCCCTTTGCAGTTTGTACTCATGTCCCTCATGCCAAAAGAAAATAGCTGAAAATACTTGTTTTTCTTCTAATGCTTTTTCTATTACATCCGATATTCTATGAACTTGGTCTATCGTGGAATGTTTATTTCTAAAGCCAAACTGATGGTTTGGGATTAACCTTATTTCTTCTATGATTTTGCTAAGTCTCTTCAGAAGCAGTTTTTTAAAAACTTTTGCCATAATTGGTATAAGCGATATTGGTCTGTAAGCCGTTACTTCTGTAGGTGGTTTACCTTGCTTTGGTATGACAATTAACTCAGCAATTTTCCAATGGTGCGGGATATACCGTTACTTAAGGTATGCATTTATTATATATTGGAGTTTTATGAAGGCTTTCAATGGCATTTCTTTCATAACCTGAGCAGTAATTACGAGTAGATCGTAACCTGGTGATTTTTTATTTGGTAGTTGATGTAAACACATACTTTTTATTTCTTTAAGTCTTACAATTGGTATTTCACAAAGGACATTGTCAGACAGTGTTGTAGTACTAACACTAACCATCCCGTGTTAGATTTGAACAACAACCCTTTAGTGACGATAGAAGATCAGCTACAAAGATGGAAGGAGCATTTTTATGCGCTGCTAAATGATGATCACAATGCAGAATTGAATCCACAATTGAACAACATGCACAGATCTTCTAGGGGACACCAGTCCTCCAACAAGTACAAAAATAAGTAATGCGATAAATCTCCTAAAGAGAAACAAAGCAGGTGGACTTGATGGGATCTCCGCAGATTTCCTAAAAGCAGACCCTGAGGCAGATTCCCGTAATTTGCTTAAACTCGTGCAGGGTGTCTGGCGCGGTATCACATTTCTGTCAGTTTTTCCGAAGTTAATGGCAACTATTATTCTCGAAAGGATTAAGTCCATTATCGAGTCTACGCTCAATAGGCACCAAGCGAGGTTTCGCAGTCGCCGATCGTGTGTCGATCGACAATCTTCTGAGTACCAGTCACCACTGTACCTAATGTTTGTAGATTTTGAGAAGGCGTTTGATCAGGTCAATCGCTTCTGGCGCGAGCAATCTCTGAGAAAATTGTCGCTGTTATTGAAGAATCGTGCATCAACGCTAGGTGTTTTGTGTTGCACCAATGGACAGCTTTCCGACTCCTTCGATGTGCGTCAAGGAGTGAGACAAGGAGATGTCTTCTCACCAAGTCTGTTTTTGCTGGCGATTGACGATGTGATGACTGCCACTGTGGGTACAAATGAAAGACACGGTATCCAATGGAGTCTGTTTGACAAGCTTAGCCTGCAGATAGATTATGCTGACGATATAATATGTCTCATGGCAAACAGCACGGCAGGCTTAAATCAGATGTGTCATTCGCTGCAATTGAATGGAGAGGTGGCTGGCTTAAGGATTAACACAAATAAGACCAAAGTAATGACAAGTTATTCTAAAGCAAGGGACCATAGAGGAGGTCGAGCAGTTAAATTATCTGGAAAGTCTTATATCTCTCGATGGCGGAACGGATTATGATGTTAACAGTAGAATAAATAAATCCCGTAGTGCAATTGGAATCCTTTCTCCTGTGTGGAACTCCCTATCGCTACGCACTAAGTTGAAATTCTTCAAATCCAACTGCACTCTATTCTGGAGATCCGGTGGCCGCAAACCATATCTAAAGTTAAGCTGTGGAATAGGACCAAACAGAAAAAACTGGACGTAGACATCATGCAACGGATATGTTGTTGGATAGGCCATACACTGAGGAAACCTGCCGGTCTCGAGTTATTAAAACGTGGCCACAGCTGAGGTCAGTTGCGTTGATTCGGGATAGGTGGAAATATCTTGTTGCTGCCCTATGCTTCAGGAGGAGTTAAAGGGCTGCTGTACTTGCAGGTGGACAACATATACATATATATATGACAATGAACTGTCACTACGGAAGATAGATCAAAGTATAGAGAAAACAATATTGCAACAACTGCAATTCCTATGCAGCTCACCGGTGACTAATTACACCAGTGGCTGATGAAATAATGGTTGCCCTCAACTTCACCAATATTTTGCAGCAGAAAGGAAACTGAATTAGGGAAGAAATCAAAGGCGAGTCATTTTTGCGGTAAATTTTATTGTAACAACGCTTATAATGGTTTTGTAAAGTTTGAAAGTTCGGTCTTCGTCTTATCGATTGAATTGGTACCTAGAAAGATTTTTGGAGAGATGTCTGTTAGAAAATCATTTTTCACGTCTATATCTCAAGAACCATCAGAGATATTGACTTCATATAAATTTGTTTGTACAGATAAAAACACAGACAGATGCAAGAAGGACTTTTAATAAAAGATTTTTTTACAATATATAAATAAGGTGGCGCAACAGTTCGTTAAGAAGTAGGGCCTAGTGACGCTCTATTTTTTCTGTATGCGAGTAATGTTGTCAAAGATGGAGGGGACCTACACGTTTTTAAGCCGAATCCCGGCGGCTAATTTGAGAAAGAGCTTTTAATGACAAGAATTACCCTTGGAGGATTAGTCAATTCCTAGAAAGAGACAGTAGGCCTTAGATGACACAGATCTCTAGTTGACGAAAATTGTTTTTTATAGTCGAAAATCAATTTTTACCAACTTTAAGCAGTATTTTTTTAAGGTTTATATTTTTTTGTAATTTTAATAAAATCTAACAGATGTCCAAGGAAATACTGTTTCATCATGTATGAATTTTTTTTGAAGGCTATAATATTTTTCTCCGCAAAATATTCAAGTAGACAAATATTATATTTCAGATTCTTTGATTTAAAAAAAAACGGTTAGTTCTTTTTTTTCGAATGTTTACAAGCTTCGCACCACGTAACAGTGTATAATATGCTATTTAATTTATGTGGGTATAGCATTATTGGGAAAAAGACAAGTTCTTAAGTTTTGTTAAAAGTCCTTTCTGCATTTATGTTATTGTCTGAAGGACAAGATTTATTTGCAGTCGATATCTCCACTGATTCTTGAAATCCGAAGAAAAAAGGTATCCCAAACGTAAGGGTATACGTACACACCCCACACAGAAATCGCTCTAAGAACTTTTGCTTTAGATTCTAGGGACCTTCAAATTTTGAGAAATTTAAAAAAAAAAACTTTATTCAAAAGATCAGAAGGATTACAATAATTTTATTTGAAAATTTTATTAGACATTTTTGATCATCAAATATTATTTATACAATATACTCGTAAGAGCTTGAGCAGAAAAAGTAAGAGAGATCAAGAATCTTTTTAGAAATCGATACGCATTTTGATTTTTTAGGGTTCAAGAAAAGACATTTTAAGTAAGACCAGTTTGAAATTTTGTCGAGGTCTACATTGATATTAGAGATTATGCTAAAGAAGTCCAAGAGGACAATATATGAAAGGAACAGTTTTTATCAAACTTGGGAGATAATTGAGATATGTACAGAATAGTAAAGGACCCAATATCGACCCTTGAGGAACACCGAACGAAGTAGGTAAAAAACTAGGCAAAAAGTCAACAATTTTAATTGCTTTTTTTGTATAAGAAAACTTCTTTTGTATAAGAATATAGAAGCTTAGCAGAACATGCAGAAAAATAAAACTGTTGTGTAAGTTTTTTACACAGAATGACATAGTTGATAGTGTCAAAAGCCTTAGAAAAATTAAGCAAGTCTCAGAAAGTTACAATATCCGTCCTTATTCAGCGCTTTTTTATTTCTTTACTCACGCAAAGGAGTGCTGAAGTCAGATTGCTTTGGATTGATTAAGGAGTTTGCTGTAAGCCAAGTGTTCTTGCAAAGACTTTAGAAAAGTAGGGTAGAAATGGTAACAGTATATAATTAGTTCCTTAAGCATTTTTAGAGAATGTTATGATGATGACAAAAACTCCAGACATTAAAATAGTATTAAATTTAATATTATGGCATCAAAATTATCATTATTCACAGAAAGCAGACTTTCTACAACATCAGCAGCATTCAAAGAAGGAAAACTAAAACTAGGATGTTCTAAATTTTCCCTCAAAGAAATATTGCCATATAAATGGCTCCGTTGCAAATAATGATCACCTTTCTGGAGTAATGTAGAATTTAAAAATTATAAAAAAAGCATTGTTTCGGTCCCTAAGTGATCTGAGGCCTTAAAGTAGGCTGTTTCTATTTGTCGTTGAAAAACTATTAACAAATAGCCTCAACCTTATGCCTAAACATTGACTATAGCTTAAAAAACGAACAAATTTAGGCTATGAGCCATTAATTTCCGTGTTTCTTAAATTCCTTACATTTTTGAGTGTGTCACATTAATACAATGTAAAACAATAAATCTACATTTTTTTATGCACCTTTTATTTTTTAGTGAAAAAGTTATTTCGGCAATTAAACTGAGCTAACTTCTAATTTATCTTTACATCAGGTATCTCAAACCACTGCCATAAAAACACAAGTCCAACGAAGCTTAAAATAACTAATTTGCATACAATTTACTTTTCAGCTTTTGTGCATTTGAAATCTAGACAAAGCGACCGACCGCATAAAAAGCATAAAACATGAATTTCAAAACCAAGTTTTGAGGTGATAAATCCCAGCAGATAAAAGAGCCACTCAAAAAGTGAGACAAAATTAACAGCCCAGCAATAATTGTGCAAACACCAAACCTGTGCAGCACAAGTGCACAATGTCCAGAGCATTATGAGCGTACCTAACCTGTCCGACGCTCCGCGACGACGCCCAACTGTGACGACTGACTACCACACAAATTCATGAAAAGCAGTTTTATGCTTTTGTTTTTGTTCTATTAGCCTTGCTGTGATTGTGGTCTGAAAAAAGTTTAATTTTCCAGAGAAAATGTCTCCCTTTTTCTATCTTTGTGTGTGTGTGTTGCTGAATGCCCAACTAAAAATATTAGCAAACGTTTTGTTGGACTTTTTCCAAAACTTATACCTCCGCAAAGTCGGTACTACTCAGTACTTCTTTTATTTTACTATTCATAACTTTATGATTTTATATTTAACTAAATATGAACTCTAACTCTGTACAATGTTGGTGACGATGGAAATAATGATGGTAAGGACGAAATGACCATCAAGGAGGGAATCAAATTAGCAAGAAGCATCAAAGTGAAAACAAACTGCTTTCAGCTTTTTCCATTTAGCTTCGAGAGTATAGTCAACTTTTATATAGTTCAACACTTTCTTAGGAGGTAATTAATTTCTATTCATGTTAAAGTTGTGGTTTGTGTTTTGGTCTTATTTTTGTGTGGGACTTTTTATTGCAACCATCATCATCAGAAAAGGTGCAAAGTTTTGAGGAATAAAACTACCTAATTTCTGTTTTTAATGACTGCCCTTTAATTTCTACACACCGAAGGGAGAAAACAATAAAACTACAATTTGCTGTTAATTTATGGTAAAAATATTTACCACCTCTGAATGTTTTGTTTAAGTTTAGCACAAGGTTGAATCTGAATGAATGTGCTTTCATTTCTTAGAATAATTAAGAACATTTTTGTATTAAGTTACGTTTTCCATAACTTTTACAAGGTTGGTAATTGTATGAGCCTTAACTTATGATTTACAAAGTTGTAAGAAATATTCTTGTAATGAAACAATTAAATATTTTTATTTAGGACCAAAATGAACTATATGAAATTTTTGTATTCGTAAACATTTTCTAACTCGAAACTTTAATCAAACATGAGATTACGATGTTAGAGAAGACGAAAAATTCGTCCTCCAGATTGGGTCCATTTGTCTGTCCGCGCCCCTACAAATTAATTAAGGATTTAAGTCGTTAACAGTAGTCCCAAAACAATTTATTTTGGTAAATGAACCAAACGGTTTGTATTACATTTCCTCTAAATTTAGTTTCCTAACTTGGCTTCTTTCAATAAAAAAAAATTGCTCCAAAAAGGTAACCCCCATAGACCCGTTTTTTGTTATTAAGTTATTTGAAGAACTTATAAACCGATTTCAATAATTTTTAATATTGTAACAAAATATATTTATTTCATTTTTTAAAATTTTATATCTCAAAAACGGGTCAATATTTTGTATCGAAAATTAAATGCAAAATGTATTGATAAGTTCTAAAAAACTGCATACTGAAAATGTATTTAAACTTAAATTGAAAAAATGAATGTACAAAAATTTCATTTAAAAAAACCGCTCTAACGATTTTCGAAAAAAAAAGAAAAGTATAAATCAAGGTTTTTTTTTAAATAACTAAAAAGTATTTAAATTTTTGAAGAAAAACTTAAGTTTTGAACTTAAAAAAATAATTTCTATTTGTAAACAGTCTTAGGATACAGGAGCACTTTACTTCCTTTTGCTTAACATACATAAGCTATAGCTAGGCGTGTTTAACAGTAACACACTGAAGTGAAATACGACATTTGTTCAAACAAATTTCGACAAAGTTGGACTTCAATAGATATCTTCATTTGCCTGACCCAGCAATTTCTTAAAAGTTCTCTTAATTTAGCGTGAATTTTTTTGAGAGGGGCTATTGCTTATCAAAATTATTTAAAAAATATAGTACTTTTTGTAATAATTATTAATTTGTTTATTATTCGGACATCATTACTCGGACGCTTTGTGGTTCTATGAAAATAAGCCACAAAAGCCTTAAGACCTATGAAGCTTCCTCGTAACGTAATTTCACCAAGATCATGCCATTTGATACCTTTCAATTTCTTTCTTCGCGAGTTCGGAACACTTCTTTTTCTTCTTAATTATTTTAAAAACTAGTGGCAAAATCAATTTTAAATCAATTTTCGAACATAATTTATAACATCAAAAGATATTGACTTTAAATAAATGTGTATATTGTAGATTGTCACGTAATATAGAATTTCTATAAACGTGAAAAAATCAATGAATGGTATATTTATAAAACCAACAACATTTAAATAAAGTTCAACTTGAATATTTTACAAACAAAAAATGAAGAATATCAATTTGATAGCTGATACCTACAAGAAATAACTTAAAACTAGTAAAACTTGATATTCGACTCTATTTATCTTGAAGATACAGAAAGATATCGGTTTCAAAATGTTGCCTTTATTATTTTCTAAAACTTTTACAAAAATTCAATTGACAGTTTTTTTACAGCAAAATAGAAAACTTAGGAAAATAATACCAAGAACAACAAAAATATCACATATTGAGTTCTATTACAATCATCTGTTATTTACAAAAATCGGGTATAAGATGAAAGTCCATGATGAAAAAAAAACTAGGGTACTTATATCCTCGCCAACAATATAGGGTTGCCTGACCAAAACCTTGCATAATCCAGGGTTGCCTGAAGTGTTAAGTCTTTGGTAAGAGTAGAAAATATATCCAATGTGCAATTTAGTCAGTTTTTCACTTAAAAGAAAGGTTATTATCTGCCCATACGAAGTTATTGTAATGGGTCCGATTTTCAAGGTCACTAGAGTCGAAATAAAAGATTTTAAGAAAGATGTCTGTGCATGCGTGTGAACGTACGTTCGTAGTTCAGAAACCAGAAGAGATATCGACTTCAAATACATTTTTTTATACAGGTAATAAGGCAGAAAAATGAAGAAAGGGCTCTTGAGAAAATTGCGAGGGTGTTTTTCTTACCATAGGGAGACCATGCATATTTAAGATGAGGACGGACTAGGGAATTGTAAAGCGCTTTAGTTACATAGGGGTTGGAAAATTCTTTTGACCATCTCTTAATAAAACCGAGAGATCTATTAGCTTTATTAATAATTTGGTCAAAATGGGAATGCAAATTCAGGTGTTTGTCACACATAATACCAAGATTTCTAATAGAATTAAGGAAGTAGTATATTCTATGAGATGGATTTTGTTTGCGCTAAAAGGTCATTTGTTTATATTTACCTATATTTAACTCTAAGAAATTATGCATGCACCGAACAAAAAAGATATTAAGATCATTTTGTTAAAGTAAATAACAGATGGAGTAGAGATAATCTTACAAATTTGCTTATCATCCGCAAACATTAGGATATCTGAGTTTTTTAATTTAAGATAAGACAAAGAGAAGGGGGCCAAGGTGACTACCTTGTGGGACTCCAGAAGTTGCATGTATAGGACTGGAGACTGAGTTACGGAAAAGGACTGTATAATTTTTATTTGCAAGATAGGAGTTTATCCAGTTTATAAATATAGATGGAAAGCCTAGTGCTCTTAGTTTGAGATAAATTATCTTATGGGATATTTTATCAAAGGCTTTGCTGTAATCAGAGTAAACAACATCAACTTCTTTGCCATTCTAAAGGGCTGACAAAACTTTGGATATAAATTCAATTAGGTTAGTCGTAGTGGATCTACCTTTAAGAAAACCATTTTTAGCGGGGGAGAATAAAGGCTTGCAATGGAAATAAACGGAATCATAAACTAAGCTTTCAAAAAGTTTTGGAATTCATGAAAGTTTAGCAATAAGTCTATAATTGTTAATTTCAGTTTTATTGCCTTGTTTATGAATGGGAAATATAAATGAATCTATGAGGAAACACACCTTGGGAAAGAGAGTGTTCAAAGAGTGCAGTTTATGGCTTTGACAGAGAATGCATACATTTTTTTTAGAACAACTGATGGGACGCCATCTAGACCAGGGCTAAGGTTTTCTTTAAGTCTTACGATTTTGGCAAGTACCAGTTCTTCAGTTATTGTAAACGATGAAAGAGAGGTTTGAGTGAAACCATCTAAATAACTAAACAAGAGTGGATCAGGATCATGAAGATGTTCAGTATACGATTTGCTAAAGTAATTGACAAATAGATTTGATATAGTTGTTGGATCTGAGGAGATTATGTTAGAGAAACTCATTGAAGGTTGAAACCCATCAGATTTTCGTTCAACATTATTTATAATTTTAAAAAACGTCCTTGCATCAGAAAGAAGGTTATTTTCCATTTGTTTAAGGTATTGGTTATAAAGGGATTCCCTTAGTTCAGAGAAAGAATTGTAGGCGAGAAGATGGTTGTTGTGATCAGTATCAGATTTGGCCTGTAAAAAGATCTTCCAAAGCTTGTTTCAGGTATTTCATAGGCAACGGAGCTCTCTGTTGTACCAAGGGGGTGCAGAGGTGAAATCTTTTTTACGATTATTCAATACAGTATGAAAGAATCAAATGAAACCAATTTGTAAGGGCTCTACTGTTAAGTGGAGGGAACTTAATTCAAAGTCGGCTAAGCTATATAGATTGTTAACTTTGGAGAAATCAGCCCTACGAAAATCATGACAGTTATTCTTCATTTAAAGAAAGGTGTTTTCAAATTCAATGGGGAAGGAGAGATTAAGGGGAGGATGATAGCTAGCCAAGGTTGAGAGAAGGTGAGGGCTCGCGGAGACAACACAGTTATCGCAATCAGATGAGAATATGAGATCAAGGTGTCTCCCCATAAAGTTTGCTACTCCATCAATGAACAGTGATTCGATTCAGAAGAGATGTTATTTGGAAAAACGGATGTCTAATCATCTGGACCAATTGAGATGGGGAAGATTAAAGTCTCCAAAAACGATGATCAAATCATTAGGTTGCACTAGTTCAGGCAGATAATCAATGGCATTAACAGATGCTTGGTATGCTTTAATTTGTTGGCTGGTTGAATATAACAACAAAGGACAAAAAGACAAAACTTGGGGAGTGTAACCTTAGCTGATACACCTTCGAATTACATTGAAGTGGAAAAACGGAGTAATGAACTTTCAAAATTACTAGTAATAGCTAAAAGCACATCACGACCATGTGATCGTGGGTACAAGATTCAGTCAAAAAGGCGTGTTCAGGCAAGAATCCGTCGTAAGAACAATGCTGGAATGTTTTCGGACAGCCCATACGCTTTAAAACAGCTATACTCATGGTACAACAATGCAACACAAAGGTTAAAAGAGTTTGTCGAATAAACTGATCAGTTGAAAATAACAATCCCAGGACAATTTAGGCTCTGCAGCAAAATATTCGCCATGGAATTCAAATCATTACTCTAACGCTTTGCTTTCACATAATCGCAAATAAAATGGTGTCTCTGGAAGAGTACATTAAAATAAACGGCCATCATTTGGATAATAATATTGAATTTTAAAGTTGAAAATATTCTGTTGGAAACTTGAAAAATAAATACTAGAATTTCTACTAAGAAAACCCACTTTACGCGTGGCATGATGGTTAGAGCGTAGGACTGCCATGCTTAAGGTCTTGGATTCAATCCTTTTCTGTGCCGTGTTTTTCTGTGTGTGCTGCTTCTTTCGAAGAATTGACATATCCTCCAAAAGTACTCGTAATTGTTGTCATGAAAAGTTCTTTCTCTAATAAGCCGCTCGGATTCGGCATAAAAAATGTTGGTTCTTCTATCCCTGCAATGACTCGCACACAAATATGGTTAAGAGTTATAAATCACTACACTCTATTTATCTAAGGTGTGTTGCAACACCTAATTTTTTAAATTTTTAGGTCTATTTTATATGTACGAATATGTATATGTGCTCATATGCAAGTTTAAAAGTTAAGTTTATGGTTTGAAAAAATATTAAACTTCTTTTTCTCAAACTCTACATATGTATTTAAAAAAATCAATATAATGAAAAATTGCATATTCAACCAAGTGTACCTTCGATTTACATATTTTAAGAAATATACAACTTCAAATTATTTTCGGGAGTTCTTAACTAAGATAAGCTGAAGTTACTTGTGAAATTTGAAAATTTAACAACTTTCAGAATTATCATTTCATTTAATTCATTAAAAAGTTGGAATAAATAACAATTTTCTGTAATAAAACTCTCAAAAATGTTTACTCTTCAATTGTTTTTTTTTTTTATTTCTTCTATTTACCTTCCTTGAAGAACTTTGGTTTCATAACTTCAAAATGAATGTTATGTATAAAATAAAAACGGATATGACCTTTTAACAAAATGAAAGCCTTCATTTTTATAGCATTTAATCGATTCGATTGAACTTTATACGTTCTTGAAAATAAAAAGAAGAAAATTAAAGATTTCATAATTTTAATTTGGTGGGTGTAGCGTGTTAATTTTTTGAAAAGTATTATAAAAGTTTATTTTTTATTGATAACTCATTTCTAACAAAGTTGTTAGTAAAAGAAAAAGAAGAAAATGAAAAAGTTAACATCCTTTAACTAACATAAGAACAAAATTTTTCAAAATGAAAATAACCTTGCTTAACGGAACAATTGAAAATGTTTGTTGCTGTTTTTTTTCTTCGTTTTCACTTTAAATGGTATAGCGGCATCCTTCGGAAACAGGAAATGTTCTTGTTGAGGTGATTAAAGTTGTCGAAAGTTTAAAATTCAACTTTCATTTGCAACCCTTTCAAATATAACACAAAATAAGAAATAAATGTAGGTAAGGTAGTATTTCTAAGGATAACTACTTTGTAGTTTTTCAAAAAAAAAAGGAAACGAAGCCCAAGAAGAAGAAATAACATTTTCTTAAACTTTATTTCTTGTCCTAAGGTGTTGTTAAAGTTGAAGGAAAAATAAAGGCTAGTATTGTTGGATTCTGAAATGGGAAACTTTAAGAAGTTTCACTTGAAATCAAATCATGACTCCGAAATAGTTGAACATCGTTAAGTTCATAAAAAAGGTACGAAACTTTTTAATGATTAATTTTTGTTTACTTTTTATTAATTGAACTTTTTAATTTTCATTTTTGAAATATATTTTTAGTTTTAATAAAAATTTTCTATTTTAGTATTTTTATTTAAGCCTTTTAATTCACGAAAAATAGTGTAATGATGGGCTCCTTTTTGGTTTTATTTTTAATAAAGATTTTTAATATTATACAGTTTAGCAGATTAAAAATCGGTTCAGTAAGTTTATAGTACTCCGAAAATAAAATAGAACAATGAGAAGATGTGTTTTCCTTAAAATACTCATATTACTTGCAAAATCTGTGCGCTTTTGTTGTCGGAAGATATTACCATAGGTCCTCGACGAATTCTTATTTCTTCAAATAAATTATTTTGTAATGATTGATAAACGATACCAATACTTTTGGAGCCCTGTAAGTAGCGAAGCTTATGTATTGCTGCGTTTCAATGCTGCTGTCGTTCATCACTGTTGAATCGTGATAACGCATTCATTGCATAAGCTATGTGAGGCCTACTAAAAGTTGATATATGAAGCAAACTTCCTATCAACTGGCGATAACTCGTTTTGTCTATTTCGGTTCGCTCTCCTTTCATTTTCTTGTTCGGTTCATCTTTCAACTTGCTTGCTTGTTATCTAAACTGTATAAGTTATAGACTCTTCCGCTTAACTAACTGAAATGCCTTAGATTTACTTTGGAATTTTCCAAGAACACCATCCTTTCATAGGTGTTAAGCTAAGAACCAATCTAATTCAGAAAAGCCACATTTGGTTTGCTTAAACTATACAATTCATCTGGTGTAGGTTTCTATTAGTTTTCGCTGGACATCTGCTTTGTAAGAACGCTGAGGTGTTAATTAATTTTGGCTACAAAAATTGTTAAGTCCGCTTTTATTTATAAGACATAAGCTATTGTCCGGTTCACCCTCTCTGCAAGGCCATTCTGCTTCGGTGACTTTTTGAAAATCTTTGCTACAGTATTTTGATCCATTATCAGTTTGAATTGTCTTCAGTTTTTCTCCAACAGCTATATACTGACCACCGAGGCGCTCCCCGACAGAAGATGACTATACAGAACTATTTAATCTTCTTGGGCATAACTTTCTTGTTGGTGGAGACTTCAATGCGAAACACACCCATTGCGGTTCAAGACTTACATCAACAAAAGGCAAAAGACTTTTCCAAGCAGGCCGTAAATACAATTGCGACTTCTATTCCTTCAGGTCGCTAACTTACTGGCCTTCCGATACTAACAAAATACCACACCTTATTGACTTTCTCGTAGCTAAGGAAATCAAACGAAATCACATTAGCGTCGAAGGTAATTATGACCTGTCATCAGATCATACTCCAGTGATTCTAAATATCACTAAGTGAATTGGACGTACTAGAAAAAAGTAATCCAAAGCTTGTAAAAAAGAAAACAACTAGAGTGATTTTAGAGAAAGGCTTTTAAGTTTTATAAATTTATGATCTCCCATGGATACAATCGAGCAAATTTACTATGAAGTGGAACCATTTATTGCTGATGTGCAACAGGCCGCAGAAGAAAGTACTCCAACATTTTCGAATAGAAGACAAAATGAAATAAAATATTCTTTAGAGATAAGAGAGTTAATAATAGAAAAAAGAAGAGCTCGATGAAAATGGAAAAATACTAAATTTCTAGATGATAAAAAAATGTTTAACCATATAAGCAACAATCTTAAAAAACAAATTCAAAAACGATTCACTCAGTACATTTCTAAGGAATTTGACGACTGATGCTGCATCCGATTTTTCGCTATGGAAAGCAGCCAAGCGCCTGAAAAGACCGCAGTTACAAAACTCGCCCTTGAATCTCAAGATGGGAAATGGATCGGTAACCCGAAAGAAAAAGCTTGCGAATGTTTTCATGTCATACCAAAGCAAGGTAAACCACCTACAGATGTGAAGGCTTACAGAATAATATTGCTTATACCAATTATGGCATAAGTTTTTGAAAAATTGCTTCTGGAGAGACTTGGCAAAATCATAGAAGAAATAAGGTTAATCCCAAACCATCAGTTTGGCTCTAGAAATAAACATTCCACGATAGACCAAGTTCATAGAATATCGGATGTAATAGAAAAAGCATTAGATAAAAAACAATTATGTTCAGCTATTTTCTTAGATGTTGCTCAAGCTTTTGACAAGGTTTGGCATGAGAGACTTGAGTACAAACTGCAAAGGGATCTTCCCAGGCAGTACATTGAAATATTAAAATCGTACACCTCATAACAATTTATTAGAGTAAGGTACGATCAAGAAAACTAGGAATTGAAGAAAATAGAAGCCGGTGTACCACAAGGAAGTTTCCTAGGTCCTACTCTGTATTTACTAACTCAATAAAACAAAATCTTCACATGTTAACTTTATAAATATAAAGATAAACAATATTCCAATATTCATTAATAATCCAGCTGTAACTTACGCCAATACGGCCAAATACCTTGGAATGACTTTGAAAAGAGCACATCAAAAAGAAAAGAGAAGATCTAAACAAAAATTCCAAAACAAAGTCCTTCGTGGAATAGTTAATGCCCAATTGGTCCCAATGAAGAGGTGGTTTTAGTGTCCCACACTACTTGATGTCGAATACTGCCAAGTGTCTTTTGAAGATTTCCTCCCAGTTTTTCTTCAGATTGTGTTTGAGCAAAAACCTTAAAAGTTTTAAGGGCTTGGAGAGCTTCGCTTTTTGTTAAGAAAATACACAAATGTCTTTCTTGAAAAGTCTCAGATGAAGCTGAAAAAGGATTGTGCCTTTCCTAAAGATTCTATGCACATATCGGTTCACGGATGTTTTAATGGACAATTTGTAGTCGCTTAGTTGGCTGAGCTCGAAAAGAGGTCGTACAACTTTTTGCGATGTCATCTTTAAACTTATCGGGTAGTACACGAACCATTTTCTGTGCGCATAAATTATTACATAATATTAAATTGACATGTCCTAGCTTCTTTTGCCAAGACATAAGCAACCCATATTCTATTTTAGATAATTTGGTTGTATCTTTGCTCCAGCTGAACCTGTTCATCAGCTAAAGGGTGATTTTTTTGAGGTTAGGATTTTCATGCATTAGTATTTGACAGATCACGCGGGATTTCAGACATGGTGTCAAAGAGAAAGATGCTCAGTATGCTTTGACATTTCATCATGAATAGACTTACTAACGAGCAACGCTTGCAAATCATTGAATTTTATTACCAAAATCAGTGTTCGGTTCGAAATGTGTTTCGCGCTTTACGTCCGATTTATGGTCTACATAATAGACCAAGTGAGCAAACAATTAATGCGATTGTGACCAAGTTTCGCACTCAGTTTACTTTATTGGACATTAAACCAACCACACGAATGCGTACAGTGCGTACAGAAGAGAATATTGCGTCTGTTTCTGAGAGTGTTGCTGAAGACCGTGAAATGTCGATTCGTCGCCGTTCGCAGCAATTGGGTTTTGTGTTATTCGACCACATGGAAGATTTTAGGCAAAGATCTTGGTGTAAAACCGTATAAAATACAGCTCGTGCAAGAACTGAAGCCGAACGATCTGCCACAACGTCGAATTTTCAGTGAATGGGCCCTAGAAAAGTTAGCAGAAAATCCGCTTTTTTATCGACAAATTTTGTTCAGCGATGAGGCTCATTTCTGGTTGAATGGCTACGTAAATAAGCAAAATTGCCGCATTTGGAGTGAAGAGCAACCAAAAGCCGTTCAAAAACTGCCCATGCATCCCGAAAAATGCACTGTTTGGTGTGGTTTGTACGCTGGTGGAATCATTGGACCGTATTATTTCAAAGATGCTGTTGGACGCAACGTTGCGTTACGGTGAATGGCGATCGCTATCGTTCAATGCTAACAAACTTTTTGTTGCCAAAAATGGAAGAACTGAACTTGGTTGACATGTGGTTTCAACAAGATGGCGCTACATGCCATACAGCTCGCGATTCAATGGCCATTTTGAGGGAAAACTTCTAGAGAACAATTCATCTCAAGGAATGGACCGGTAAGTTGGCCACCAAGATCATGCGATTTGACGCCTTTAGACTATTTTTTGTGGGGCTACGTCAAGTCTAAAGTCTACACAAATAAACCAGCAACTATTCCAGCTTTGGAAGACAACATTTCCGAAGAAATTCGGGCTATTCCGGCCGAAGTGCTCGAAAAAGTTACCCAAAATTGGACTTTCCGAATGGACCACCTAAGACGCAGCCGCGGTCAACATTTAAATGAAATTATATTCAAAAATGTCATGGACCAATCTAACGTTTCAAATAAAGAATCGATGAGATTTTGTAAATTTGATGCGTTTTTTTTTTTTTTAAAGTTCTCAAGCTCTTAAAAAATCACCGTTTACTATAAATAACCAACCTTTTCGTTTTTCAGCTTTCATGATCTGACCAAGCCACCCACTTTGTTCAAAATTCTAGCTCCAGGTCCGTCAAAAATTAATAAATCGCTGTATTCCGTTGCTTCGCTGATTAAACAAAGATTGTTTGCTTGTTTTATAATAAGTTAAGTTTCAAAGCTCCTTTGAATTTTGAGCACTAATTCCAGATTTAACACCTCCTTTCCCTTCAACACCAATAACATGACTATCTGATAAACTTTTAAAATTCATTAAATACGCTTGCAGATTGTGACGTACATACATCCCTGTGCAATTAACTTATTTTGATGTTCCACCAGTCCTTACCCACGTGACCTCGCTTGCCGCAGATTCTGCAATTGTAAGGAACATTTTTGTTTTTCAACTCTTACCTTAAATTGAAGTGTTTGGCACTGAGCACGTTGTTGTTCCAAATTTCTTTCTTCTTTCTCCAACTTCAAGTAATCTTGTGCACACAGTTGTTCCTTCAGGACATTGGCTTTGACATCGTCCAATTTAGCTCCCAATTCTTTCAGTCTATTGGTTATGGTTTTGAATTCGCGAATATTGAGAATTGAAGAATAATGAAAAACTACATATTACAAAAATTATTTAAAAAACAACAAAACTTTTTGATTAAAATAAAATAATTAGTAAGGTGAAAGTAGAAAAAAATAAGGTAGTTAATATAATCTTATCACTAAGCCTTTGATATTTTTCTGAACAGCTAAGTTTTGTCTTAGTTCCAAATACTTTTTCCGTCACTCAAAAATCATGCTTGAATGTTGGTTATAAAAAGCCAGAAAATGATCCACACTTTTTAAAGTTTTTCCAAGCTGCAAAATGAGAAAAAATTGTTTGGAAAAATTATCATTCATTTATTTTAAACGTTGCATGTTTGTGAAAATCATTTTTATTTTCCAAATCTCTGGCGTTTTTAAAACTTGCTTGCATTCCGAACCTCATTTTTTTAAAGTTTTTCTCCAATCAAACCTTAAACTATTTTTATTTTGAATGTTCAGAAATATATCCGAAAAATCTATTTGCAGCATTTTTCCAGTTTTCGAAATTTCTTTTCCTATTTTGACATTTTTCGAAATTCTTTGTTGCTTTAAGAACCCTACTTTTATTTCATGTATTCAAATTCTTCACCCTTACGTCAAAAGAAATGTACTCCCATTATGGTGTTCGTATACTTATTCCTTAAATTAAATGCCTCTGGCAATTTTGTAATGCCCAAACCTCGTTTTTTCTTCTACCTACATGTATTTTATTTTATGAAAATTTCTATAAAAGGAATGAAATCTACTTAATAAGTTTTATTTGCTGCCACAATTTATATTCTTTTGAACTCTGCCACAAACCAGCCATTGAATAAAAAGCTTGTTGGCAACAAAATACTAAGGTAGGTATCTTTTCACCTTTTTTTTATGGTGTGCAAAAACATCTGCCTTGAATTTTGTTATAAGGATAACTATAAAAGGGTCTAAACCTAACCTAAAACTGCATAGCTGAAGTATATTTGTCTGAAATAAAAAAGGGAAAACCCATAAAAATAGAAAGATATCAAAACTAAAAAAGACCTATTTCTACCCACGATTTTCTAAAAGTTGATGATGTTAAATCGAATTAAACAGATGACAGAGCGGAAGAGCGAATATGGAATTATCCAGGTGGAAAACTTTCTACAACTCCTGACGAATGTTGGAGACCAACTTAGGTATACAGGAATATATATGCACGTACCTACATAAAGTTCAGAATAAAATCTTACTCTTTATACTATAAAACGTTCCGCAGAGACCTAGAAGAGTCCTTTTTGCTACTCGTAGGTTGGAGCTCGTAGCTCATAGGTACCAAGGAAGCTTACCTACAACTTATTTCCGCTTATAGTTTTTATTTTCTATAGCTCTCTATATATTCTTGGTTTTCTTCTTTTTATGAGTTCTGTTTTGGTTTTATTGAAATAATCCATTTTGTGGTTACCGCATATAAAATTGAGAAAACCATTAGAAGCAGGCAAAGAAATCTTAATAGCATAAGGATATGGTCCCTTGTTTTTAGTCTTTTTTGTTTTATTTCAGCTGGAGGTCTTGTGCTCGATTTGTTTTGATTGCATTTTCATTCTTCAGGAAGTAAATTATGAGAGAAAGAAAAACTTTCGATAATGGATCCTTAAGTTCAAGAAGCATAAAAAATTTGAAATCGGAAAAATATATATAAATCAAAACAAAAAAGCAGCGTTTTAAAACGGCGATGCGATCAAGTGGAAAAAATGAATAGAACAAAAACCAAAACGCTGCTTTCAAAAGTTCCTAAATAGCTGTTTTTTGCAAAAAAAAACTCAAAAAATTTTAGCTTCAAAAATACAGTGAATTGAAAATGAGAAAAACAGTGAATAAAATTATTATACAAAGTTCCTCAATTATGGTCTTACTAAAAAACCCTTTGCTAAAAATGTAGGTCAAATCTGAAATAAATAGCCTCCTAATAACTATTTTTGGTGTACCGCCATTGTTGCTTATTAACGACATTTTTTGACAACACAAAATTTTGTGGAGTATTTTTTGAATACATAAATTTAACTTATCGTAATATCCTTATAAAACTATCGAATGCTTGATTCGTTTTTATAAGTGCTTAGAATTAAATGTGGGATTGGCCAAACCTCGACATATCACCCTACTCCAACAGACGAACGAGACAGAACTAAATACTTCACAAACGGACAGACATAACAAAAGAGAACTAGCGTCCCTTCTATTTCTTTCCTTTTGTATTTTGTATATAGCGTCAGTAAGAGAGAATATAAAGTCGTCACTAGTCACGCATTCACAATCCATCCGCTCCGCCAAGAGGATCAATCGTTTCGAAGTTTTGCTCGAATTAAATAAAGAACTATTTATTTCATTAAATATAAATTATTAGTGTTTTTGATTAAGGAAAGTAAAGGACCTCTAGATAGAAGGAGCTTGAACCCCACATAAATATAAACAATACCATTGAACTCCCTTTTTTTAAATTTTGTCTATTTACAATTTGGCCTGATTAAGGTTTTTCTTCCTATCAAATAATAATTTCGTAAACGAGTGGAAATTGCTGCACGGACATTTTTTTCCAATTTCAAGTTAGGTTATTCGTGATGATATAAGTGTCTCAGACTCCCTTTAGAGGGTTTTGTTTTGGTTTGCAAATATTGAACTAGAATTGTTAAAACGATGGCTATTTATAAAGTTAGAAGAACACTTTTTATTTTTTAGCCAGTTTTTAGTATGCAAATACAATATTTTCTCAAGAGTCAATTAAAGTCAGAACTCGTACCAAAAAATGTGGAACTATTTTATCGAATGAAGTGGTTTCTAATTTCAAATAAATTGTTCAAAAAGCATATTAATGTTCTTCGAACCCAAATTTTTGGTTGTAAATCGATAAATAAGGACATGAGACAAAAGCTGTGAAAAAATTAAAGACAAAAATCGATCGAAAATTAAAACAAATCACATGAAGTTTTGAAAAATGTATGAAATATTTATTTTAAAAGATAGCACGCTCCAAAAATATAATGTTTGATTGTTACATAAAGTAAATATTGACACTTTCTTACATTTAGGCG
Source organism: Eupeodes corollae (assembly GCF_945859685.1). Classification (NCBI taxonomy): domain Eukaryota; kingdom Metazoa; phylum Arthropoda; class Insecta; order Diptera; family Syrphidae; genus Eupeodes; species Eupeodes corollae. The sequence continues at coordinate 286,632,839 of NC_079147.1, forward strand.
GTTCCGTGATAAAACTGTTGAAAATTGGCTTTATTACACTTTACAAAAGTAAAATATGGCCAATTCTTATAATTTGTCCTCATTGCACTTGGCTTTATTTCACGCCACTAATAAATACTTGGATGAACTTGCTCCTCAATTCGTCCATTGTTACGCGTGATGTTTGGTATGTAGGACTGTCTTGTTAAACATCATGTCCTGCACGCTATTCACAGTAACGTTGCGATTCACAGCATACTTGAGAAGTATGATGCTGTCAGTCAATAATTAGCACTAAAAAGTGACTTTTTTGTAATGCTTTGGTAGCATTACCTTTGCCGCTGTCCAAAATTAATCGATTAAAAGTCGATCTTCGGCCAACTTCTCAAGAGCCCATTTAATAAAAATTTGATAATATTGGTAAGTAGTTCTTTTTGCAAATTATTTTACGTAGTGGAGTAACAGAATAGATCACGGTCATTACTAACACCTTCCGATACAGCTGTGATATTTTCCTCAGTTTAAACTTCACTTAAGCATTTTGGTAGTTTAACGACGAACAATATAAACTAATTGCAAAATAAAGTCACAATAGCCGCCTCAGTAGGTTAACCGACCATAAAATTGAAGAAGCAACGATGAACTTCTTTAACATTTGTTCTGTTGTAAGACAATTAATAGGTGATTTATAGACCAAACTAAAGATGTTTGACAATGACACAAAACTACGAAACGTTCGTGAGCTGTCAAAAGTACTTTTGGCAACTCCAGAAGAGAATAGCAACAAATTATATATTTATTATTACTTACTTAAGGTGGCGCTACGGTCCTGTGTGAACTAGGGCCTCAATCAACAAACTTCTTCATCTTGCTCGGTCCCTAGCTGGATGTATCCAGTTTCGCGGTGCATAAGGGACCGTAAATCGCACGAAGAACTTTTCTCTCGAACCGACCCAACGTGCTTTCATCCGCTTTTTTCATAGTCCATACTTCTTCACCGTATAGCAGGACGGGGATGATAAGGGTCTTATATAGCAACACCTTGGTCCCTCTAGAGAGGACTTTGCCACTCAATAGCTTTCTAAGTCCAAAGAAACAGCGGTTAGCAAGAGTTATTCTGCGTTTGATCTCAGCGCTGTTGTTGTTCTCTGCGTTTACAGCGGAGCCTAGGTAGACGAAGTCCTTACTACCTCAAAGTTACGTATGTTAATGGTGACGTTTTGACCAAGACGTTGGTGTTGTATGTCCTTTCTTGACGACAGCATGTACTTTGTTTTGCCCTCATTAACCGTCAAACCTATTTTTGCCACCTCTCCCTCAATACTCACAAAAGCCCCATTGACATCACGCTGAGATCTTCCGATTATGTCAATGTCATCAGCATATGCTAGTAATTGGACAGACTTTTGGAAGGTAGTGCCTCTAGTGTTGACGTGTGAGCTCTGTATTATTCTTTCAAGTGCGATGTTAAAAAAAATCGCATGACAGCGCATCACCTTGTCTTACATCGAAAGTTTCTGTTAAGTTGTTTCCAACCTTTATGGAGCAGCGTGATTTCTCCATAGTCATCCTGCACAAACTAACGAGTTTGGCAGGGATGCCAAACTAGTCATGGCTCTATACAGTTCGTCCCTGTAGATGCTGTCATATACGGCCTTGAAATCGATCGAAAGATGGTAGGTGTCGATTTGATGGTCTGGGTTTTTTCCAGGATCTGCCTCAGATTTGACTGCGATTCCACTATGATGTTTCCACTTTCGTCTTTTACGCCTTCATCTTCGCCGCACTCTTCTCATGCCCTCTCTTTTTCCTTCTGAGAAGTCGGTGTTACTCTGGCCTCTTCTCGTCATTTAATGCAGCGCCGCTAGCGTGCTTGTTGTTTGGCTGCATTTGCCTGCCGACATTCTTCATCAAACCAGGGGTTCCTTGTTTGTGGCTGTTTGAAACCCAATACTACAGAGGCGATTTCTTGGTTTTCGATACAGTGTGTTGGCGGTACAGAACTTCGAGGGAGGTTACTTGTAACTCGGTCCGTTGTGATTTTAGCCTTCCGACGTTGTACCTTCTCCCAGCACCTCCCTGTTTTGCCTTGGGTCTGGAAACCCGAAGTGCTACCTTGGCTACAACGAAGTAGTGGTCCGAGTCAATGATATAGCTCCTCGGAAAGTTTGGAGTTCGCACAGCCATGACGCTTTAAGCGTGTCTGAAGTCGATCGCAATATGATCAATCTGGTTGACGGTAGATTGATCTGTAGAACTCCAAGTTCTAATGTGGATGTTGAGGTGTGGAAGAAGCGTATTGGCTAATATGACGTTTCGCCCCGCAGCAAAATCTATGAGCCTGAATCCGTTGTCGGAAGTGTTGTCGTGCAGACTGTTCTTCCCAATATCCACCAAAGATGTCTTCCCTCCCTAGTTTGGCATTTAAATCGCGCAGGACTATTTTGATATCAAAGCTAGGACACTGCTCATATGTTTTGTCTAGGAGCTCGAAGAACACATCTTTGGTGTTGTCATCCTTCTCTTATGTGGGGGCGTGCGCGCATATCAGGCTAATGTTGCCGAATTTAGCCATGATGCGTATGGTCATGAGGTGCTAATTGATGCACCTATAGCTCAAGACTTCTTGCCTAGGTCTGGCTCCATTGACAAAGCCGCATCCAAATAAGCGCTTTTGGTTTTTGGAGCAGTCACCATAGTAAATATCGCAGTTTTTCACCCTCTTTTGCGGGCCCATCCCATCGTTTTTCCTGGATGGTAGTGATGTTTGCTTTATAGCAGTCTAGGGCCTCCGCTAATTCTTGGGCCGCCCGTGGTCTGTTAAGGGACCTAACATTCCAAGTGTATTATCCGAAGTTCGTTGTCCTTAATTCGTTCGGGTTGGTTGTCAACAGTAAATCCGTCCGTATCCGAGGCTTGTTCATACTTCGAAACTAAAGTTATTTTTTAAGTGGCCAGGAAGTCGACTCGACGCACGGCACAACCCCCAAGAACGGGGAGCAGTATAAACCGCTCCTTATAGGCCAGGGCTCCGAATAAGTCGTAGAAGTCCTATAAGGTGTTCACTAAGTAGTTAAACCTTAATAGGAACTGAAGACATCACCGTTGATTCCATCTCGGGAATTCCTCCTAGTTTGGTTTTAATAATTCTTTTTGTTTCCAAGCTTTTTAAACCAATTTGTGTGTAAGAGCAGTATCTTATGTTAACAACAATATTTTGCATAGATTAAAATAATTTTGAATTCATCACCTTTATTTATTCTTGTGACATTCTGGTTAAAAAAAAAAAATTGTAAAACAAATTTGTGTAGAATTTGAAGTCTTGTGGAGACTTTTTAGGGTTTTATGATATTTCAAATAAAAGAAGGCATTTGGTCATATCGCAGCTTAAAATTACGTCAAGATATTGAAAATGACTTCATCGCCCAAAAACGTTTTCAGAAGAAAATCAATGACATATTTCCCAAATCAATTTTAAAATATCAAAATGCATTACTTATTAACATATTGCCCTAAAGATATCATGTTTTTCAACATTTGGGCATTCTGTCAAAGCTTTTGTTTATTTTTGGCTATTCAACATTTTAAATGTCAAATAGCCCAAAAAATCGGTACGTCACGAAAGCGAAACGAATATGTTTGGCCTTCTATCACTTTCAGAAGGAGAAATAAGGCCAATTTTTAAAGAGAATTTCAACGAAATGGTTTTAGTTCTCACAGTGCATCCAGCATTATGGCGTGTAAACACAAAAATATGTTTTTGAGGCATGCTATCCTCCTGCAACAACCCTGCTGGGGCTAACAATAGGATTTGTTGTAGATAAAAAGTTTGGTGTATTCAAAGTTTTTTAGATCTCATATTCAAAACCCAGGTTTACAGGGCCACCTGTAATTTTTTTGGACGTTACGACATTCACTTTGGAATGTATGACCAAACGTTGTAGAAGTTCTTGTAGATTTTTGTTTTGTTTGAAAATGTTGACATTTCTCGACGTTTCAAGGTCCCTAGAATCGAAGTAAAAGATTTTTAGAAAGTTAATTTTTAGATGTCCATTTCCCACGATACCACTATGGCCCGGAACCCAGATCAGGGTGACACCGAGGTTAATATTCAGGCTAGCAAGCGCATCGCGACATTGCTGGACCAATTTAGATGAGGATGTGGCCGAGTTAATGGCTTTGAAAGCTGCCTGGCTGTCTCTTAAGTTAGCCGCATTTCGGTTTTGGTTTGGGCTTTGTTTAAATATCTTACATGCCTCGCTTATTTCGAGCAGCTCAGCCTGAAAAATGCTAGCAAAGTCAGGAAGCCTAAAGGATTTAGCTACATTTAGGGACTCAGAAAAGATCACAGAACCAACTCCGCACTCCGTCTTTGAGCCGTCAGTAAAGATGGTTGTGTCGAAACCTATCGACACGATGTCATCCTCCCAATCTTCTCTGGATGGGAAAATAACCTTAAAACTCTTACTAAGGCTCAAAGTAGGTGTGGAGTAGTCAGTGTCTACCGAGATAATATCTGAGGGAATCAATTTCGTTGTGTTGCTGTGACCATAAGGTTTTGACAACCAGCTGTCTGATTCCTTCAGCCTAATAGCGCCGAAGGAAACTATGTATTTAATAAAAAGGTCGATTGGTAGAAGATCCAAAATGACGTTTAAGGCGTCCGTTGGGCAAGTAAGCATGGCCCCTGTGGTGCCCACGCCAGCTCTTCTCTGAACCTTCATTAGCTAATCAATATTATAGGCTTTGCTAAGAGCAGTCCACCAAACATCGACCCATATGTTAAGATTGGACGTACTACGGCTGTCTACGTCCATAAAATCATCTTCGACTGAAGTCCCCACTTTTTGCCGAAAGTTTTGCTCCAGGCGTAGAAGGCAACACAGGCCTTCTTAAACCGTACAGTTTAGTTTAGGGTCGAGTATAACTCCCAAATATTTTGCACTGGAAGACAATGATAGGATTTGACCATTGAGTCGAGGTAGCGTGAAGGGCGGTACTTTAGTTTTGGTGGTAAAGAGCAACAGTTCAGTTTTACTTTGGTTAACTCCTAGTCCACAACTAGTGGCCCAGTTGCTAACTTTCTTCAAAGCTGACTCCGTGATTTCACGGAGTCAGCTTCACAGAGGTGTACTTTCCTGACACCAATAGCACCAAATCATCCGCGTAGGCTACCGCCTTCAATCCACATCTCTCTAATTTAACGAGAATTGTATCAATGACCAGAAGCCATAGAAGAGGCGAAAGAACACTACCCTGGGGTGTTCCCCTACTGACGTGTTTTGTTGCGATTGTATTGCCTAGAAAGGCTCGAATCTTCCTACCACTGAGCATGGAAATAATCCATTCTCGAATAAAGTATTCTACACCGAACTTAACGAGGTATTCTTCTATTAATTCTGTAAGGACGTTGTCTCCGTAGATTTACCCTTAAGATAAGCATGCTGAGAGCTTTCGAGAGGTCGTCCAACTAGAATTTCTCTAATATGGTAATCAAGAATCTCCACGACATGGGCACATGTTTGAGAAGGGGACTTCCTTCGAAAATTTGTTCCAGCCATGGAGCTGCCACATCATGCAACTTTTAAAGCATAACTGGCAGTGTGCCATCCATTCCTGGGGATTTATATGGAGAAAAAGTATTGATGGCCCACAAAATATTTTCTCTGGTTGTAACGGAATTGACTTGCTCCACATGAGCTACGTTTAGCTCTGTGGTTTCAAGCGATTCGGGGTTATCACTCTCGCAAGTCGCAACCCGGAAAGTGCGTCTTTATGAAGGATTAAAATGTTCCTTCGATAAAACATTGCTGAGCCTTGCCTTTATGTCTTCGATTGATTGACAGTATTCTCTCCAGCCTAGTCTTTTGGCTGAAGCTTGCTTTTAAATTTTAAGAGAATCTTTATACGGTTGGTAAAACTTATGTTTGTGGCAGATATTGAAAATTGTCCTCGCCATTTTCCTAATACTGGACAGTTCTTCATTCCACTAAGAAGGAAGGGTTTTACGACTATATTTAACTGGGCAAGAGACTCTAAAAGCTTTACTTATAGAAGTTTCAAAGGTTTTCACCTTTGATTCAAGGTCTCCTATCGATTCGGTAAATTGCTTAGTTTGGAATTAACAATTTGACTGAATTTCGTCCAGTCAGTTCTTTTGGGATTTCTATAAGGCGGAGGGTTTTTCGACTCGAAATAGATTTGAAAAAGAATCCACTTGTGATCCAAAAACGAATTTAAAGGGGAAGCTCTCCAATTCTCCACTAATAAATTACGGGTAAATTTAAAGTTTCATCAAGCACATCCTCCCATCCATCATAATTTTTTGAGCTCGGAAAGACGAAAGTGGGAGTATTGCCTCTGTTACAAATGGTCATATTATTTTCGATTTTGGACATAAAAAACCTTTTAAATGTTTCTAAGCTAAAATACAAGTTCTGTGATTACTTTGGTCGTGATCTGGGGTTTTATAAAAGAGGTCGTATTTGTTGTTTTGGAGGCCTCGCACCTTTAGGCTGTTTATCTTTTCTTGGATAACGCAAATGTCGAAGTTTTCCTCCCTAAGGAAAATTCTTAGATTATCTGAAGCATACTTAGAGTGCTTCAGAATAATCTGGATGACCTTCAGCACGTTTTTTAATTATTTTTAGCTGCAGAGCTGGGGCCCGGCAACACGCTGGGGATCTCGACTCCGCTTATAACATCGTCAACCTCGACATTTTCATCAGCTTTGTCGGTGTCTGTTCCCCGACTCTGCAGAATTTTAATTTGGCATTCGTTTTGCCTTTTCGAGAGCCCCTAGACTCTCCTCGCTAATCCTCAAAAGGTAAGAGGCGCTGGTCTTCTTTGGTTCTTCTGCCTTAACTACAGCCCAATCGTGCATGGGGACCAGTGGATTTTGCCTCTGAAGACCGCGGATCAAGTCCTGTCCGCTTGGCTTTATGCTCATGAGCTAGAGATTTCCTTAGCTTGGATAAGCTTGCGCTTCAAGCCCTCCCAGTCATTGCTTACCTTAGCAATGCTTTCACTAAGGAAATCCCCAGAAACCCTGTCCGCACACTTAATTACCCTATGCCCCCTGAGCATCTCGCCAGAGTCAAAACTAGGTAGGGGCCCACCATCTCAGAGAGCTTGCCCTTAATAGAGTTCCACACTTTCAGCAGAACTTTGCTGTTTGTGTAGAGCTCATCCACAACTGCTACGTCGAGGTCATCCCAGACAGCCTCACTAAGAGTATCAGTTGCGCTGCTCCAGAAGATGGTGCTTTCACTAGCTTTGTCCGGTCGCCAAGCTTGCTCTTTTTCTTAGACGTGCAGATCTCTACCTGAGATCTGTTTCGCTTAACGGCCTTTTCTCGGCTGGCCAGAGGATTGTTGTATTCATCAACAACCTTCTGGTACTTTATTTTATCTTGGGCGTCTCTCTCATGAATCACTCCGGTCTCTTCATTTTTGCCAATCTTGGCAAGAATGTGAGAGGCCGTTTTGAAGCGGTTCCCGAGAAGAGCGCCTTCTGATGGAAGGAACTTTTTGGTTCCTCGAGTTGCACTAATACTCGAGGGTTTCGGTTTTGAATACGGTTTAGGAAGTATAGGAGTGCTATGAATAGCACTGCCTATACTTTCTGTGGTTTTGGGTTCTCACAAGTGCTAGAACTACCAGCGCTAAATGAGCTCCCCTTCAAAGTCCCCTGGCTGGAGGCCAAGAGTTCATCCTCCAAGTGTTTGGAGGGTTCTACGTTCGCCATGTCTATTTCGTCCATTTTGTTTAAGTTTCTTGTATTTTGGGCCCACGAGTAGGTCGGAAAAAAGAGGTCGGACCCTGCCAAGGCATCCGATTGAGCTCGTTAGCGACTGGTTTGCCCCCCAGCCTTTCATTCTTCAGCACGGCTTATGTAAGACGCCCACATCACCACTGAAATTAGGGACCCCGTATCTATGGTCAAATTGCATTGCTACGGCTTGCTACTATTAAGGAGTAGGAAACTTCAGCAATTCAACCTGACCTTATCTGATCCAACAACGTGCAAGACAACTGTGGTGATCATTACCTCCCGGCACCCACTGGGAGGGTTTGAAACGAGGATTTTTGCCGGGCTATACGATCTATACTCGTAGAATTTTTTTTGTAGATTTTTGTTTTTGTTAAATAACTGACTATTGTTAAGCTTTAAATTTTATTAGATTGATGTTTTTTTTTTTTATTTTTTGTAAGAAAACTATAACCTCGATGTTTTTTAATTTTACCAAATGTTAATAAAATTTCGTTTTTCAATGCATATAATAATTTTGTTTAATGCGTTATATAAAATGTGGTTGAAGTCGCTTGCGATATTGGCTCAAGAGATATTAGCGGTCAACTAAATTTGTCACTTTTTTTAAACTGCTATGGTTAATATTTTAAATATTTTAATATATTTGAAAATCCTTTTTTATCTTTTGATGTTATAATCTGATGTTGGTTGATATTTGATAAAGTAAGAGTCAATTTAAAAACATAAATAATTACTCAATTATGGCAAAAAAATAATTTCAATATCAAATCTTTTAATTCTAAATATATAAAAACAAGCTTTAATAGATACATTATAAATAAATAAAAACCGATTTATTGTAATTAACAGATTGTTTCAATTAATTGTGCATAAAATTAACCTATATTTGTATTTAACCATAAATACATTAATTACTCTCATTAAACATTGTCACATTATTTGCGTTTCGAATGCACCATAATCGTAACAATTTTGTTTTGTTTTTACATTTTTTGTCAACAATTTTTATTAAAATTTAAGAAAATATGTAATATTGACCATTAAATTTAATTTCAATGTCACTTTAAAGAATTAATATTTGTTTAAACAAATACAAATTTACATCGCTCTGTTTAAAAAGTGAAAATAAAAAAAAATCAATTACAAAAAAAATCAATTAATTAAAATTTATAGATGTAAATGTTCATCCAACAGAACAATAATTTCAGTTATTTGTTGAATTTACGAAGTGTGCAGGCTCAGCAGGCAGCACAAATAATGGAAGGACCATCAGGAAGTACGAGGCAAATGTAAAGTAAATGTTGATTTTGTAAGAACAAACTTCATAATGTGGGAGTAGCTGCATCATGTGTTGAATGGTTGCGTTTAATTTTATAGTGGCTGTTGGCGTAATGTTGCGTAGGAATGTCATTATGTAAGAGGTTTGGCAACCAATTTGCAAGCGTTATGCAACCAAAAATCAAAAATGTTTTTAAGGGAAGTTTTCCATATACAAATATTACACAATATTTAAAAAGAAACATTAACTTGAGTTATAATCATAAGGAAGCATTTTTAACACTCTGTCGTTTAATGTAGGGTTTTCCGATAAGGGATTTAATTTTCCAATCCTCACATTTGCGACTAAAAGTTCTCAAATGCTTAACAAAAAACATCTTTAAGTCATTCAATTGGTTGTGAATCGTTAAAGTAAAACATTATTATCTTTCACGCTGCTCCAAAGAAAAAAGTCAAAAGGCGTTAAATCCCAAGGTCTTGTTGACAAATTATGAACACCTTTTCATAAAAAAATACTGTTAGGAATATTTTCTTTGAAATAATCTGAACTTCAGCATTTCTGTAGCAAATTTTATCAATTCCAATTCCAGGTTAAAGTGCGTTTCGTTTAACTTTTACTGATGAGGTAGTTTTTCTTGCTAAATGTCAAAAGAGGACAGCTTGAAGATTGACATCTGTCCAAAAAACGAGCCCTTTCTAGGTCTTTATTTGGATAGGGCTTTTTTTATAAGAAGAAAATAATTATTGTTCACGTTATCCCTATTTCGCCGTAAATCAAATCTAAGACATAGATATGTTCAAATTGTAACTCAATTATATACTTAGATTAATTGCTCTTAAACTACTTTATATCAAATTATATGTGTTGGTTAATTGTGTGAAAAATCATAACTTTATTACGATATGATTTCATTTATATAATAATTAATGAGTTTTGTTGCTTTTTCTTTGCTGGGCTTTCAAGTCCTTTTTTCAAGGCAATATATTACAATCACAACAAAGTATACTTCATTTTTACGGGTCATTATCTCAGGTACTTATATTTTTTCTTTTATCGAGACACCAATTCTCATTTTCTCGACATACCAATAATATACCTTCAAGTATAGATAATATGTGAGATGTAGGTAGAATTTTTCTTTAGTAAAAGGTACCAACAACTTTTCTAATTAATGACAAGAACTAACAACTTTTTGTGCTTTTCGTATAGTTTTATTCCTTTTGAGATGAAATACCATGTACAGTCGAACCTGAGTAACACTTTCCATTCCCAAAAAACGTTTAAGAAATCGAGATTTACTATTGATGAAAAAGATTAATTTTTCAAGAGTTACTATTTTAGTTGGATAATAAGAAATATTCTTATCCATATGGTTTTCAAATAATAGGTTTCATTTTGAATCGCCCACTATTTGGGCAGCTGTTAATCTTAAATGTGGCAAATAAGTAACAGCTTATCCGAGCTATATTAGAAATGCCCCTATCTCTTATCCTGGAGGAGATAGCGCCCAAGAGTATTACGCTGAAAGGCTTTATTTTTAAAAGATCTTCACAATTATTTGGCTACAGGACGACATCGACATTATCGGAAGCTTTTAGCAACCTGTTCTTAAAGCGCTTTCTAGATAAGCAGACGAACCGCGTTGTTCTTGAAGCGTCACTGTTGGTAGCAATAATTTCGAAGCTGCAATATCTCAGGCTTAAACCTTCCATGGATCGGGACCCGGATAAGTAAGTAAGGTTCTGTTTTGGAAATAAGCCATAAATAAGATATATTCTATTTGAACTGAAGTCCTGGCAGTCATTTGGCTAATATTATTTGCGATTGATAATGACATAAATTCTTCTTTACCATGAAATTATTATCCTTATATATTTATCGGGTTTTTCAATAAGAGTGCTACAAGAGTTTTTTTTTAGTTAATGAAAAACGGTTTTGGATAGCAATGAAATTTTGTATTCCTGTGAGAGTACGTTCAATGCCATTGATGTTTAATTCGATTTATTTTCATGGCCTGCACAGGCACGCTTATAGTAGTCCAGAAGCTGGACTCAATTTTCGAAGATTTTCAAGCGTAAATTGATACTGCTGCAATTTCACGATCGATATTCCTACAAAGTTTATCAATAGTCGCTGGCTTGTTGGCATAGACCATAGACGGCGTCAAATCGGGCGATTAAGGCTTCTGGACCATTTCTTGAGATAAGACGTACTCCAAGCTTAGTGGCTTAGTGTGGCTTGTAGCGCTCCTGCTGAAACCACGGTTCTCCAAGATCCATCCATTGAACGGTAGCGATCCCCATTCACAGTAACGTACCGGTCTGGATCATAGCGGAAGAAGTACGGCCTATAAACCACACCAAAACCGTAATTTTGTTGGGATGCAATGATGACTCATAGAGTACGTGTGGATTGCTACCCAACCAATACCGCATATTTTGTTTATTGACGAAGCCATTCAGCCTGCCAATCGCTGAAGATGATTTTTCGATGAAAATCCAAATCATTTTTAGCCCAATTCACGAACACACGAAGCTTCTGGTTTTCGAGCGGCTTCAGGTTTTGCGTCACTTTAATCTTGTTCAAGATCTTTTCGCAAAATTTGCCACAAGTACGTCACAGAGATGCCCAACGACTAGTGAGAGGCACATTTGGGCTTTCTTCAACTGAAGCCTCAGCTGCAGCAATATTCTTGATACTGTTTCACTGGAACGGGAACATTTTGTACTGTGCCTGTCTATTAAAATCTGCATGTGGATCAGATCTGTGAGGACGATTAAGACGACCATAAATTGGACGTAGCGCTCTTAACGTAGGGCTACTGACTCCGAAATTTAAACCTTTTACGAGTATATATATTTCATGGACGCTAAGTATATCCTTTAAATATTTAAGGTTACAATACACTGCTAGCTTTAGGAAAATAGGGAAGGATTTAAGTGGAAAGCGGATTTGACTAACCGAATGGGAGCAAAATACAGAATAAGGTAAAGTATTCCACGTTCTTGATGTGCAGCTGAAAAAGGAATTTCTGTACTTAACACTTTTTTTTTGTATAATAAGCGCACGCTCAATGTGATAATACTTCCGTTATTATGTAGACACAGGATGAGCACTAGGAAAGGGAGAGAGGGCAAGGCAATTCACATTCGCGTAGTACGGCTAATGAAAGAATCTCTATACTTGATAGTACGTTAGAAGTTGGTCTCGAGGGTATATTGATGAGCATTCCTAGAAGCGCTAGTATTACGGTTGAACTGTTTAAGGGGAAGAATGCAACTGGCTATTTCTCTAGAGCATACACCTTTAAAATAATTGTAAAAGAGGGTGGGGCAAGTAACATTTCAACAATATTCACACGACGTAAATGATCTTATGATGGTTATTTCACCAATCAATCTAAATGCTTTACGTTCAATACTATCCAAGAGGCTTAAGTAAGTTGCAGGAGCGCCAGCTCAGAAATGGGAGTTATACTCAAGCTTTGGACGTCTATAAGTTTTGTAGATAACAGCCAGATAAGAGGGGGAGAAAAACTTCTTGCATAGCCTTAGAAAACCCAAACATTTTGCGGCATTTTTGGCGACATTGCTTATGTGACCGAGAATATTTAGGTGTTCAATCTCCTCAATGCAAGTGCCACCCGTGGATGGCAAGTGGGGCATATCTCGCTTTAACGATACAAGACTGCATTGGGTTTTCGAAGCATTAAATTTCACGCAATTTCTTATTCCCCATTGTACAGTGCTGCTTAGGTCGGAATTTAATGAGCTTATCATATTTTTTAGTTGCAGTTCCACATGCGAAGAAGAGGGATGTGAATCTGAAAACGAATACGAAAAGTTAAGAGTGCTATCGTCAGCGAAACAATGTATTGGATTAGAAGTTGCAGACACTAGATCATTAATAAAAATGAGAAAGAGTGTTGGAGAAGGCACACACGCATTTATTTTATGGACTTCAGACTTGGATCCATCCAATACTACTTGTATTGAACGATCCGAAAAGTAATTACGAATTCAATGTAGCAGGAATTCAGGAAAACAAAAATCACTCATTTTCGATAAGAAAGCCCAGAATTGAACTTACGTCTCTTAACGTTCAAGAAATATGGCAGATAAATATGAGGAAAGAACGACGTGAAGACTTGCAGAAGTGTTAAAGCTTCAGTAACAGTTTTATCGGGTATCATTTTTAAAGACGTTTTTGAATTTCGGCAAAAAGTCTTAACTTTCATTAAATTGGATGAAAGAAAGCTTTTTGGTGGAATATTTCTTGAATCGTTGGAGTAATCATAAACACCGAGCAGGAAAGCACTGAACTAATAGTTTAAATTGGATAACTATAAGCAGAGCTGTAAAAGAATGCAATCATTTGGTATTTTATCGCGAAAAGTCCCATTCATTTAACTGAATTTTGGGAATGCATTAACATTGATTAATGCAATACTTTAACTTCGAAAACAAATTCCCAGTTAATTTTGAAGTCTTTTGTAAGAAAATCATTTAGAGCAGTTAAAAGACTTAAAGTCAAAAGAATGCATTACTTTTTACTGCTTGCATTCTTGTAAGTCTTTTAAAAGTCTTTTACATTCTTTGCATTCATTAAGTCTTTTGATTGCATTCAATGTAGTGCAGTCATTTGAATGCTTTGAAGTCTTTTTACTGCTTGAAGTCTTTCTACTGCTTGAAGTCTAAAGACTACTTTTTATGAATGTATTTTGCAGAAGGTGTGATCATAGGCTAAAACATATAAGGTGGCTTCTAAAAAAGACGTTTGTGTAGGTGTTCTTAGTTCGGGCAGGAGAAACACTTTTTTTTTATTTATTTTGTGAAAAGATGTTAAATGATTTGCTTAGTTTGTGTTTATTAATGTAATTTTTTGTGTTTTTTTTTAATATAATTTATTTAATAAAAATAAATTTCGTAAATATATATGTATAAATGGATTTTTTTTAAATTTTGATAGACTTTGTATTTGGCTAACTACGAGTACAATATGAGTTTAATAATCAAAAGACCAAAGTAAATGCTAGTTGTAAGGAACCTGATGATAAACTATATAGATAGACTTAAAGCACTCAAAAGACTTCAAGCAATAAAAAGATTTCAAGCAATAAAAAGACTTCAAAGCATTCAAATGACTGCATTACATTGAATGCAATCAAAAGACTTAATGAATGCAAAGAATGTAAAAGACTTTTAAAAGACTTACAAGAATGCGAGCAGTAAAAAGTAATGCATTCTTTTGACTTTAAGTCTTTTAACTGCTCTAAATGATTTTTTTACAAAAGACTTCAAAATTAACTGTGATTTTTTTTTCGAAGTTAAGTCTTGACATGAAGTCAAATTATTCAAAATGTAAGTCTTTTCAATCATTTAACTGCAATACAAAAATGATTGCATTTTTTACAGCTCTGACTATAAGGATCTTAACTTAATGATCAGCATAGAAAGTTTAAAGTTGTGAATCTAGATACGAAAAATAAAATTAATGGTTTGTAAGTTGAAGTATTATCAGTGAAACATTTTAATGGGTAAGAAGTTGCAGAAAAGAGATAGTTTATGAATATATTGAAGGTAATAAGAGATAAAACGCAGCCCTGTGGAACACCAGCATTTATTTCATGTATTTGATACCTGAAACCGTACAACTTGTAATTTACGCTTAGAAAGGTGATTTGAATCGAAGGAAGTGGCGTTTAAAAGCATTAGAACAACAAAAGAAACACTAGTGTCAGCGGATTTGTTTATGCCAAGGTTTTTCAGTTCTCTGGCATCTGTACGAATATAGATTCGTTTTATAAAATGTAATATTGTCTGTCGTAATTGTTGGCCATGCAAAATTTTCTAGTTTATTACACCATTATAATTGGGTTCTACTGTACAATTTATTCATCAGACAAAGTCCTTAAATTGCATACTATACTATTCTGAACTTTGGTTTCTGAAGAATGATTATAACGATATATGTTATGTACCTACTAGAACTCTCTTTTATAGATATGTATGTAGCTAGAACAAGTATGAGAATAATTGCAATCACCGCTTCGTTTAATAGCTTCGTGTCTGTATCTTTTGATTCCTAAATCAAAAAGTTACATCAGATCCTTATATCCTAGACACATACGTAGGTACGAGTATATAAATAGTCCTTTAGTTCTATAGCTTTTATACAAAGAGAAGTTTATGTAGAATTAAAATGAATTGAACTACTACATATACATATATATATGGTATGCTGATAGTGATGGGATGGTGCTCTGCAATAGAAAATGGGATTAATCTGGATCTTAATGGGATTTCATGTGGCATACAAAATAACAGCAATAGATAGAAATATAGGGTTTCCGTGAGCGAAGGTTGATTTAGTGATGGTTTTATGTAAGGAATTTTTTAAAGTCGTTCCTTATAACTGAGCATCCTCATGGATTTTCTAGTCTCCTGGATGCAATAGTTGGAATTATAGTCTTTCTTCTGATTGTACACTAAATTTTAAAAACGTTCTGGTAAGTGTGGCTCCAAGGTTCAATGATAGAAAACAATATAGAGAATCATTTAAGGAAGGGTAGTTACGCTAATTCTTCCTTGGGTAAAAATTGCATATTCTAAAATTTCGTCTAAGTGACTAACTCAACTGTTGATTAAAGAGCTAAAATTTAATAAATTTAATTAAATTTTAGTGGGGTCTTCAACCCCATATTTCGCTTAGTTCAAGTTAGAAGTATAACTTAAAACCTGACTTCAATGTAAGCTTATATCTATGAGATGGGGTGGGTCAAAAGGAGCACACGGGTCAGAAGTTTGTAAAGGCCATTGGAGGAGTGAATTGGTAAATCGAAGATGGGAGGTCAAACACGATAAGGGGTTAAGATCAGAGAATTATTATAAGGAACGTATTGAACTTCAAATCGAAGTAATCTTTGTTAGATGCTTTCTATTCTTGATATGTGAAAACCTAACCTGAGACGTATATTCAAGTAAAAGGCGGGCAAACGTCATGTAAGGTGATCGAGTCACGTAAGGTTAAGAACATTTCTTGGACCATCTTTTAACAAATGCAGAGTTGGCCTTGTGAATTATTTCGTCAATGTAAGTTTACGGTTGCATAAAAAGTCGGGATTCCTTATATTTTCTACTGTTTGTATGAGATGATTTTTTGAAAATAGTCGGGGAGCTGTGTTAATGCGTTTACGCGAAAAAGTCATTGAATGGCTTTAGGTTGTTTAGAGATCCAAGCAATTTTTGGTTAATCAAGACAGGGCCTAAATGGCTGCCTTGGGGAACACCAGTAGTGGCTAGAATAGGATTGGAACGGTCGAATCTAAACCGGACATAATATTCACGATTTTCAAGGTGAAAATCTATTTCAGGAAAAGAGGCTTATAACCTAAGGATAAGAGTTTCAAGACTTTTATTATTATTGTTATTATTATATAAAGCTTTATTAACTCTGTTGACAGAGTATTATACAATCATTATATAAATACATATTATATCTACATAATAAAATTAACACGTCAAATTCTTAATAATAGCATTTTTAATAAATATGATTTCAAAAGTCCCATAGCAAGGAAATAAAAATAGCTACAATCTATTTTCATTGAAAATTTCTAGCAACTATATAATTCACAGTAGCTCTATGTAGCTCGGATTATATAGAGTTTGGATTTATTCGAGAAAATATGCGTCAAGACAAAGTGTAATGGGCATCTTCTGATGAGCCACCCACATATGGGGGGTGGGCCTTTACTCAATAAATGGCAGTGTGTTACATTTGTGTGTCCAGGGCGTAGTCTTAAAAAGCATCTGTTCATCTTAGTGTTGGTAGTAGCAGGATACACCGCTTGCTTCCCTTCAGGATTAAATGAAGTATAGTAATGGGTATATTACCTCCATTTTTCTACTTTTTTGTTAATCCAGTGTGACTTTATAAGCTTTTTTAGATCAATTTTGGAAGGCCGATATCGTTCAATCTCTGCGTTAGAGGTGGTAGCTATTGCTTTTGCTTCGATGTCCGTTGCTTCATTTCCACTTATTCTCATATGGGATGGAACCCAAGCAAGCTTTATTTTATCTTTTAGAGAAATTATGTTATCACGGATGTTATTAATAACTGGGGCACGGTGTTTAATGTTACTAATAGCTTTGAGTGATGAGAGGCTGTCAGAGCATACTAAGGTTTTTTTGTTTGATTTGACGGCAAAATGAGTGGCTTTGAGTATTGCCAAAGATTCAATCGAGAAGATGGAGAATATTGGTGAAATCTTTTCAGCGCACAAAAGAACTCCGTCGTTGTTGACAATGGCCATGCCTGCACAATCATTGTTTTTGGAACCATCAGTGAATATA
This sequence comes from Eupeodes corollae, assembly GCF_945859685.1. NCBI lineage: Eukaryota > Metazoa > Arthropoda > Insecta > Diptera > Syrphidae > Eupeodes > Eupeodes corollae. The sequence goes on from NC_079147.1 coordinate 286,650,224, forward strand.
ATATTCCATGTTGTTGTTGGGAAGGAATAAAACAGCTCGTGGAATATTTGAATGAAGACTTCTTTGGGGGTGTTATTTTTTGAATGTTTGGATAAACTGATGTCTATGGCATCTATCGGGAGTAGCCAAGGAGGGTATTTTTCAATTGTTAAACTCTTAACATTTGGATAAAGTTCGATGTCGTTAACAAAAGATAATGCATTATACAGAGATGAAGGTTGCTTAGGCGTTTTCTTTCTCTTCATTATTTTGGAAGCGTCATTATGAATGGGGGATAAAAATGAGCTGCAGATTTTAGGAATAAGTAGAGATGTTAAGATGATGTCTTTTCGTTCTTCGATTGTTGGGAAACCGCCTTCAGTCATCAGGTTCATACTTGGTGTTGTACTGAAAGCTCTTAAAGATGATCTTATAGCTGCGTTGTACGTTGGATGGAGGAGTTTTAGGTTTGATTTCGCACACTTTCCAAATATTGCCAGTCCGTACTCAATTTTTGATAATAATATTAACTTAGTTATGTTTATAAGAGTATTAGTGTGTACATAGCTATATTTAGATGACAAATATCTTATTATGTTAAGTCTAGATACAAGATTCTTTTTTAGTTCAAGGCAATGATTCTTAAAAGTAAATTTATTATCAAAAAACACTCCTAGGATATTTAAATATGTTATACATTTTGTATAATTATGTTATCAAAGTTAATACTGAAACTAGAGCAGTTCATTTTTCTGCAAATATGCAGATGTTTGTTTTTGCTTAAGGATAATAAAGCACCCGAATGGATACTCCAGTTATTTATTTCGGGATCATGACGAAATCAAGAATGCCAAAAATCTCGAATGCCGAAAATCTCGAAAATAAAAAAAATTATCTAGAAGGCAAAAATCTCGAATTCACAAAAATCCAGAATTAACAAAAATCTCGAAAGACTCTATCTAGAAAAAAATCTCGAAGAAAAATAAAAATTCGGGATTTTTTTTTGTTTGCATTTTTAACAGTTAAAACCCAATTTTTTACTTTCTTGATAATTAATTTCTAGATATCGTGGTAGACCCATTTATTTCATTTAAAACTGAATGTAGTTGATTGTGGGTTCGGTTAAGATCGTTGCATTTAGACAAAAGACAAGTCATCCGCGTAAAGAGTGTGATTTATACTCTTGAATTTGGTGATAATTTCACTCAAATCATCGTAAGCAATAATAAAAAGGATTACTGAAAGGGGCGATCCTTGGGGAATCCCGTTGTTTAAATTATGGATATTTGAAAATGAATTATTGACTTTTGATCTGAATTTGCGGTTTGAAAGAAAAGATTTAACATAATAATATATTTTATATTTTTGGCCCGATGTTCCATCTGAGTAATTTGTTTAAAATAACATGAATACCGACCCGATCGAAAGCTTTCTCAAAATCTAGAGATACAATAGATACATGATTTTTGCAAGAAAGAGCTGATGAAATAAATTCATCGATGTGTAGAAGGGCGTCAATGGTGCTTTGGCCATGTTTAAATGCTACTTGATTTAAGTCGATACAATTCTGTCTTTCAATGTACCAGAGCAGTCTCTTAGAAATAATTTTTTCCAACAGCTTGCTAATGCAGGGTAGTAGTGAGATAGGTCGGTAGCCATTGGTATCTGTCAACTGATTTTTTAGTTTGGGGATGTCGACTATGGTGGCGGTTTTCCATGTTTGGGGAATTATGCCTTGGTCAAAAATGTTATTAAACAAAGATTAAATACGTTTTTTGGCTTGAAAAGGTGAACTTTTGAGGAATGGATATGAAACTCGATCATAGCCAGGGGTTTTCCCTTTAACAGAATTTAAGGAATTTCCAAATTCTGCAATATTGATGGGTAATTCCATAAGTTCTGCAGATTTTGATGGTAGGAAGTTATTGTTATTATTGTTTATAGAAAAGTATTAAAAGTAATCGGTGTTCTGTTCAGGAAAATACAATTCGACTGTTAACAGTCAAATATATCATCTTCAGTAGCATTTTACATTAATATAATTATTATTTCAATAATATTATTTTCTTTTTAATAATTATTATTTATTATTTTATAAATGTATATATGAATATGCAATTTCGGAAAGGGCACATGTAGGATATTTTGTCAAAAACTTTTTTAATACCAATGTGAGGTAAATGATTGTCTACACCGATTAAGATCGAAAACAGCACATCTCTGGTATTAATTCTACAAACGTTATAGCCTGTACATACAAAAAAAACGAGTATTTTTGAATTCCTAAACATTTAAAATTTTCAGAAATGTTCCCTTTTCGAAATTGCGTATTCATATATATATTCCGAGTGCAAATTTTCTTTATAATAAGTTAAGAGTATAAGCCTCACCTAAAATATTCCATGCTTCTCTATTCCTTGCAAACTCTTGCCATTGTGGGTTAAGTCCTTGGATATCGTCTCTCCATTGCAAAATTGTTTTTCCTGCTCTTCTTGTTCCATCTCTTGGGTACCATGTTAGTTTTTTTGTCTAGCGGTCATCACTTATTTTTGCTATATGTCCCGCCCATTTCCATTTTTGTGTTTTAACACTTTTTGTTAAATCTTCAAATTTTGTGATTTCTCTTAATCTTGTATATTTCACTCTTTTAAACCTAGATATGTATTGTTAAGAAGTGATCTTTGTATAGTCCTCTGAGTAGTTTCGAGTTTTCTCAAACTTTGTACGTTCATGCTGCAGGGTTTTGAACCATACGATAAAACCTGAAGGAAAGCCATGTCGAATACATTTTTTCTTGATGTTTCACTTATTTTTGATCCAAATACGTTCTTAAGTTTCCATACCTTCTTCCAACTATTTGAAAATCTTCTTTGTATTTCTTTCTTCTTGTACGTATTCAAATGTATCTCTTCCTATGTTTATTTGAGTCTCTGCACTGTTAGTCATGAGTTTAGTTTTAGTTTGACTCATTTTCAACCCTGCTAATTTACAACCTTCTGATAATTTTGAAATTATTTCCTGACGTTAATTTGGAGTTTCTGCAAAAAGAACTATTTCGTCTACAAAGGGAGATAAGAAAGTTTTTCGCCGTCTATATTCAAGCCAAGGTTTTCAATGTCTATGCCTCTTAATCTTTCTTCCAACAATGCACAGAAATGTGCTGGTGAAAGAGGATCTAATTGTCTTACTCCTCTGCCTATTGTAAACGTTGGACCTTTAACTTGGGTTGTTATTTTTGATGTACTCTTCATGTATAAGATTCTCAAGATTCTAATAATTTTATGTAGGATACCTTGCTCCTTTAAGGCTTGCCATATTTTAACATGTTCTACAGAATCGAATGCCTTGTTAAAATCAACAAATGCTATACATAGGACTTTTTATATTTCATACTTTTCTCAATCAGTTGGTTGATTAATTGAAGATGGTCTGTTGTATAATATCCCGATTGAAAACCTGCTCCTTCTTATGGTTGGTTTCTGTTGAATGCATCTTTACATCTTCTTAATAAACATTTAGAGTTTACTTTGATATTATTGATATAATGCTTATTGGTCTATAATTATTAATATCATCTTTTTGCCCTTTTTTTATTGAGGATAATGTTTGATTCTGTCCATTGATATGGTAGTTCTTCATATATCAAAGTTTGATTATATATATAAATGTTTCAAGAATATAAGATTATGATAAATTTTAACAAACCCTTTAAAGAAGTCAGTTACCACATCAACTTCATTCCCGTTTTTAAGGCTCTTAGAGTGAATAATTAACATTTTTTTTTCAAAGCTATGCTGTGCTGGGTTGATTAGGGATCTACAACAAAAGCTGAGGACTTCATACAAAACGCTTTAAAAAATTTTTGGAATATGAGAAAGTTTAGAAATTATTCGATAGTTTACCAGCCCCTTTTCGATCACTTTTTGGAAATTTTAGTTATAAAAGATGTTTTACATACTTAAGGAAATGTTACAAAGTTAAGGATAAATGAAGAATTTAAGATAGAGGAGTTTAAAGAGAAAAGGATTATTTTTTAGGAAAATGGCAGGAAAAACATTAGGGCCCGTGATGAACTGATCATTTAGTTGATAAAATATGTTTTCAATGGCTGATGGAGAAATACAATCGAGTAAGAAAGGACCCAACGAAAAATGCGGTAAATACTCAAATAAAGTTTCGATCTTGTGTAAAAGAATCTTGTGAGCATGGATTTTTAAAATATAATGCAAAGTAAAGGAAGGGATTATTTAAACAAACACAAACGGAAATATAAAAAGATTTAGTTCTGTCAATAAGTTGCGAATTTAAAAATATGAATATGTTTGAAATTTAAAAAATAATTAAGAACTTCCAGGTCTAATCAAAAACTGTTCCTGTCATCTGTACGCCGACTTTCAACTTTATTTCAGTTGTCCCCTGGGACTTATTGAGCATGGTGCCACTAATATCAATGAGGATCTTGATACTATTTCAAACTGGTCTCACTTAAATGGTCTTTTTTTGAACCCTAAGAAATCTAAATGCAGAGTAATCTCCCAAAAGATTCTTGATCTCTCTTACTTTCCTTCGATTTTGTTATATAAGTAATACCCCCATTGAATATGTTGAAACTGCCAAAAATCTTCGTGTTAACTTTAATCGCTCTTTAACTTGGGACAACCATATAAATGGAATTATAGGCAAAGCTTATGGTGCCTTACGTACTTTATGGGTAACCCAGTATTTTATACCAGTAAACATACGCATGCTGCTTGCCAAGACCTTGTTATTACCAATTTTAATTTATGGTTGTGAACTATATTTCTATTGTTGTTATGAAAGTAAAAGTAAACTTAATGTCACTTTTAACAATATTGTTCGCTATGTCTTTGGCTTACGAAGATATGATCGTGTATCCAATTTTGCTACCCTGCTGCTTGATATGACCTTTGATAACTACCTTAAACTTCGTAGTTAGTTGCTATTCGCTGATATACTGCTTACACACCAACCACAATACTGTTTTGACAAGATAAATTTCCCTACCTCTAGTAGATCTCGTCAATTGATTCATCCTCGCTTCACATGTTTAACATCCGTACGTCAATTCTTTATAAACTCAGTCCGACTCTGGAACTCTCTTCCTCGCGCTATTACGGAAATCCAAAACGCAACAAGAATTAAAAAGGCTCTTAAAGATCATTTTGCACATAGTATTTAAATACTTGAATTATTTTTTGCAAATGTATATTTCTGATACTCTAACTTGTTCTTTTTTCTTTTTTCGTATTACTTAGTTTCAATCGTGTATTATAATATTAGATACTGAATTATTAGCTTGCTCTATCAATTTGTATTACTATCTTGTATCTATTTTATAAGATATTGTATCTTTACAGTTATTAAGAATTCACGAATAAATTAAATGAAATGATAAACAAGGAATCTGTTTAAAAAAGTATTAATATTTGTAGGGTTTAAAAATATAAAAGCAAAATCATTTTATCTTCAAAAGTTCAAATGGCTTAAAATTTAGTTTGGAACTATTTTTTTTGAAATTCTTCATTTCAAGTTTAAACTCTATAGACTCTGCCTTAGGCTTAAGACACTTATGACTTCAGTACCTTTTTATTGTAATGTTTGATTTAATTCTAATGTTCTACATTTTATACGACAATAATACTTGCCATTAAGTTCCTATGTGTCTACTCTTACAAAAACTCTCTATAGAGGAATCTAATTTTATAATTAAAGACTAAATATAATATTTCGAATATAGTGAACGATTTGCGACAATATAAAGAAGCAATTACCTACTTATTAAAATGTTTTGTATACTTCGGCTCATGACTTAAAACAGTAGCAAATTTTTTGTTCACAATACAATTTTTTGTAGCTAACGGTAACTTGACAAAGAATATTAGATATTTACTTCAAATGGTAATCAAAATATCGTACACTATAGAAACTTAATTTCAGTCTCAACCTCACTAATTAAAAAGTTTCAAATAACTAACCCCTGTTTGCTGATTAGTAACAATAACATCATTGACTCACTTACTCCACTCGATCATCGAAGGTAAATTTTTACCAGACCATTTTTTATATCGAATTGCATTTCTCTCCTCTTACAATTTATGTGAAATACTCGCTCTGTAAGGAATACCATCAGTTTACCTTTAAGCCCATCTTCGGTGGTACTGTAAAATCGTAATGGGATTCGTTATTAAGCCGTGCTTACCGAATGTGGAATACCATATACTACGATATTTCCAAGATTTTGCAATGTTCAAGAATACAAAACCAAAGCAGATCGACACCACATTTCTAACTCCTCCTCGGTGTATTAAATCTTTGCAGTAGAAGAAATATGTCCCGAACTTTGTTTTTGAAAAAAGCCCGACAATTCTTCATAAAAAGTTTCGGATATTTAAGCAAAGAGACCTTATTTTCTATTTTTTGTCTCTAAATGTTTAACCTTTTTTCCCATGTTTGAAAAAGACAACATTTATTTTTCCACGAAAGTTTTAAACATTTTCTTTTAAATTTAAAATAAATGAAAAAAATATTTAAGTCCTTAAAATTTCTATTAAACTTATAGCCTCACACAAAACCTAATTTTCTTTTAAAGTTGGAAGTCCAAAAACCACATCATAAACAAAAAATCAATTTGATCTTAACAAAAACAAAAAAAAACTAAATCAAACTTCAATCTTCCTAAAGTCTATGTCTTGTAAGGAATTAATATAACTTTGAGAACACGCACAAAGAGATAAATAATCACTAGTTCACAAGGTCAATATTCTTAATCACTTTTGTTTCTCTTTGTTATTTTTAGTTTAGTTTTATTTTTTATTTTTTTCTTTGTAATTTTCTTTGTAAAGATTAAACAACTTAAAAAAAGTCCTTTCTCATCCAAAGTTGTTGAACTTTTCTTCATAGTTTTATTTTCTTTTTATCTTTTGAACTTCTTTTTTTTATTTCTGCCTTTAAAAAATAAAACTAAAAGGAAGTTATGGCTGGTAAAATTATCTTACATAGACTTTTCTTAGAACAATTAAACTTCTATCAATTTTTTTTAATCCAATTAGCAAAAATCATAGAATGTTATAATAATCTTTGACTTTAAATATAATTAATTTTGTTCCTAATATTCCTTAAAGGAAGAACTTTATTTTGTATTTTTAACTCTCAAAGTTAAAGTAATGAATATCTGTTGATTAACCGGAAAGTCTGAAAAACTACATAAATTAACACTTTTTAATTTAGTGAAGAACATTGAAACGAACAAAAGTAGTAGAATATTCGATACATGTGGTTCTAAAATTTTAATAAGAATATTTCGGAGTGTTTACTGTGAACTAAGTTTGTGGTTTTGAGTAATAAACGTGAACAGTAGCAATTATCAGAAATAAAAACGTCATGTTTTGGAAGTTAAGATAAATGTTACTCTAATAGACCAAATTCTACGGATCACCTGAATTTAAATATGAATTAAAACTAAGACAGATATTCTTGTGTTTTATTGGTAACCCAAAGCTAGTGCAGTAATTTATTTGCAATAGAACATTTTAACAAAATTTTAATTTAAATTTAAAAATTACTGATAAGATGAATTGACAATACATTAGATTAGATTAAGTTTCTTTTATCTATCGAATTAAAATATTCTTGGAAACACAGCAATTAATAATCGAATTTGTACGTAAGCAAAAAATTAATGAGTTCCAAATTTGCTTGATAATTAAAGGTTTTAAAACACATTCATTCTACATTCAAAAATTGAAACAGTTAAATTATATAGGAAACCAGTTCTGATTTAAATTTCAAATTGAACTTCGAAGTAAAAGTTGAAATGTCAATTTATACGGTTTTTGAAATTTGATGCGAAACAAGTTGTAAATGTCACGTAAACATTGAAGTTGATTCTCTCGAACTTAATCCTAGAGTAAAAAATTACTGAATATCGAAAACAATATTTTCTGTGAAATAAAATATGTTTGAAGCCAATATTTTTAATTTTTGAAAAGCTATTTGAATCGAAAATAATTTTTTACCTAGTTTTAGTATTGTTTTTTTTTTTAGAGTTTTATTTTTTTTTAAAAAAAGCTTTCAATTCGATTTTTTTAAAAATTTTATCGAATGTTGAAAACAATATTTCTTATAAGATAAAATTAGTTTGCAGTAATATTTCAAATTTTGAAAAGATATTTGAGTCGAAAATCAATTTTTACGAACTTTTGTTAAATTTTGATTAGGTTTTTAATTTTTTGTACAAAAACTGTCACTTCCATTTTTTTCAAAATTTTACGGAATGTTAATAACAATATATTTTGAAAGATAAAAGTAAATTAAGCTAATATCTCTAAGTTTTGAAAAGATATTTGAGTCCAAAATCAATTTTTATCAACTTTTATTAATTTTTTTTAGGTTTTTATTTTTTGTAAGAAAAACTGTCAATTCGATTTTTATCAACATTTGTCAGATTGTTGAAAACAATATTTCTTATAAGATAAAATATATTTTAAGCCTAATTTTCAAGTTTTTGAATAGATATTTGAATCGATATTCAATTTTTACCAACTATAAGCAACGTTGTTTTTAGATTTTTATTTTTCATAAAAAAAAACTGTCAATTGGATTTTTTCGAAATTTTATCAGATGTCGAAAACATTATTCTTCGTTGCACAAAATTATTTTGGAGATGAAATCATATTTTAGTCTTAAAATTTTGGAGGTGAATAATTTTTTTTGTTTTTTTGATTTATAAAAAAAACCGTTAAATGGATTTTTTTCAAAAAATAAACCTGTTTGGTATCACGTTACAATATATTATATAAAATTTAATTCAAATCTCTAGTGTTTTTGGTTCGTAAGATATTTAGGGTTAACCAAAAATTTCACCATTTTTTCAAACTGCTATGGTAAAAAAACCACCCACGCAATTTTCTTGAGAGCCCTTTCTGAATCTTTCTGCCTTATTATCTGTACAACAAAATGTATTTGAAATCGATATCTCTTCTGGTTCTCGAGCTATGGAAGACGAACAAAAAGTTGCGAACGTACGGACTTACGAACGTACGTTCACACGCACGCACAGACATCTTTCTAAAAATCTTTTATTTCGACTCTAGGGACCTTGAAACGTCGAGAAATGTCTAAATTTTCAATTTGACAAATCGGACCCATTATTATAACTTAATATGGGAAGTTAATAAAAATAATCCAGCAATGTGCCGCATAAATCAGATTATCTTGAAAAAATTTCGAAACGAAACGAAAAAACAACTTGAAATTGTAAAAAAATAATTTTCGGCTCAAATATCTTCAGAACAATGATTTAAATTGTATTTTATTTCAGTTTTAAATATTTCGTTATATTTGTAGAATCATTCAATTTACAATTTTGTTTACAGAAAAAAAACAGAACATCTTACAAAACATTTCTGTCTACATTTTTGAAGAGTCCAATTGCAGTCCATAATGACAATAATTTAGGTCATCCAAACTTACAGGGCAAAATGAACAATTTTTTGATCATGTGCCGCATATATGTTGGTGAGCGTGGAGGTCAATTTCGATCTATTATCTTTAAACACAATTCAGTATTTAAATAAATTATAATTGTCTATAAAATAAAAAACACTGAAATAATCTAATAAAAAAGTTATTCAATTTCTTATTGTAAAACGATGGGTGCGCCCCATTAAATTCAGGTCTGTCAACATTGATTTATATCCTTTTCCCACAAAACCCAAAACCGGGTTTTCGGCAAAAAGTTTTCGAAAACCCAAACCCGCCTGTCAAATTTTGTATTGATGAAAAAATTTGTGAGTAAAAAATTTTTGTTCTTCTCAAATTTTTTGTAAAAATAAAATGAATTCTAACCTACAGTTTATGTGCCGAATCCAAACGGCAAATTTCGAGGATTTGTCAATTCCTTGAAAAAAGTGAGGTGGCACACTTTGAATTGTTACTAGTTTTCGAGAGGTTTTACATAAAACTTGTGGCTTACGAAAACTTGTGGCTTACGAAAACTTGTGGTTTACCAAATATGTATGGGAAAACTTGAGTATTCGCCAAAACCGATAATTTCGCGAAAACCGGGTTTTGGACTTGATGTGAAAATCCTCTTAAAGAGTGATATTTTAAGAGCTTTCTTAAATTAATATAAAATTGAATAACAATTTTATTTAAATCGATAGTACGTGAACCTTTAGTTGCGAAGCACCAACAAGCCTCGGATACGGACGGATTCACTGTTGACAACCCACGCAAACGAAATAAGGACAACGAACTTGGGATATGGACGTGGAATGTAACTTCCCTGAACACTGAACAGACCACGTGCGGCTGAAGAATTATCGGAGGCCCTAGACTGCTATTAAGCAGACATCACTGCCATCCTGGAAAATATCGATGGGATGGACCGGGCAAAAAGATGATGAAAAACTGCGATATTTACTATGGTGACTGCTACCACGAAAACCAAAAGACAAAACATATGAGCAGTGCTCTAGCTATGACATTAAAATTGTCTTAGGGGACTTTAATGCCAAGCTAGGAAGAGAAGACATCTTTGGTGGCATAATCGGGAGATACAGCCTGCACGACACTACCTGCGACAACGGATTCAGGCTGGTCGATTTCGCTGAGGGGCGAGACGTTCTGGTAGCTAGTAATATTGAGTATAAAAACTGACTGCTAGTACGCAGTTCACGCATCTTAATATCCACAAGGGGACATGGAAATCTCCTGATCAATCAACCGTCAACCAGATTGACCACATTGCGATCCACGCACGACACTTCTCCAGTATCCAGGATATCCGAACATTCCGAGAGGCCAACATTGACTCGGACCACTACCTCGTTGTAGCCAAGGTACGGCTACGGATATCCCGATCCGAGCCAAAACAAGGAAGTACTGTGAGAAGATTCGACGTTAGACGGCTACAATCGCAAGAGACTGCCATGTCCTTTTACGATCGATTCTCTAATAACCTCTTAAGGAGTCATATGCTGACTGCATTAAGCATTGAAAACCAGTGGCAACATTGCCTTGCAGCCATCAGAGATGCCACCTCTGAAGTTCTAGGTTTCGCACGGCCACCACAGCGAAACCCCTGGTTTGACGACGAATGCCGGCAAGCTCACGCAGCGAAACAAGAGGCATACAAAACGGCGCTGCACAAAAGGACTAGAGCTTCTTGCGAGCTCTACGAGCAGAAGAGGAGAGAGGAACACCGGCTTCTTAGATGGAAGAAAAGAGAGCATGAGAAGCGCGCGATCGAGGAGATAGAGGGATGTCAAAATTTCCCAACGGTACCAGCCACGAAACTAAACCTGTAAAGACGATCACGGGAACATCGTAGTAGAACCAAAGCCGATGCTCAGAATATGGAAGGACAACTTCTCGAAATTATAAAACGGCGATGACGAACCGAATTTCGCTATAAGGGAGAAAGCACCACTCAACCTAGGCCACGCAGATCAACAATTCCACCTAGCCGACCTCGAAGAAGTGACGATAGCTATATCTAAACTTAAGTCAAACAAAGCTGCTGGAGCTGACGGCATCGCTGCCGAACTATTCAAAGCAGCAGGCGATGACTTGGTACGGAGCATGCACCGACTCATCTGCAAAATATGTTCGGAAGAAAGCATGCCCGATGAGTGGAATCTCAGCGTAGTATGTCCGATACATAAGAAAGGAGGTCCTCTAAACTGCGCCAACTATAGAGGCATCAGTCTCCTTAACATTGTGTAAAAGATCCTCTCTGCCGTATTATGTGAACGTCTGAAGCCATTCGTCAACAACCTGATTGGTCCTTATCAATGTGGCTTCAGACCAGGAAAGTCCACTATCGACCAAATACTCACACTACGGCAGATCTTGGAAAAAACCCAGGAACTTCAAATCGATACCCACGATTGATTTTAAAGCCGCGTATGACAGCATCTATAGGGAAGAGCTCTACCGAGCAATGTCTAGTTTTGGCATCCCTTTCAAACTTATCAGTTTGTGCAGAATGACGATATAGAATGCACGCTGCTCTTTCAAGGTCTGAAAAGATCTTACTGATGCATTTGATGTCAAAAAAGGTTTTAGACAAGGCGAGGCACTGTCATGCGAATTCTTCAACATCGTTCTGGAAAGAATTGTGCAAAACTCAACCGTCAACACTAGAGGCACAATCTTCCAAAGATCCATCCAATTACTCGGATACGCAGATGATATTGACATAATTGGAAGATCAAAGCGTGATGTCAGTGGAGCGTTTTTGAGCATTGCAACGGAAGCGAAGAAGAAGGGTTTAGTGGTCAATCAAGACCAAGTATATGCTGTCATCAAAAAAGGACACTGAACAACGACGTCTTGGACAAAACGGCACCATGGACAGCTATAACTTTGAGGTAGTTAAGGACTTTGTCCACCTAGGCACCGCTATTAACTCAGACAAGGACACCAGCGCTGAAATCAAACGAAGAATAACTCTTTCAAATCGCTGCTTCTTTGGACTTAGAAGTCAATTGAGAAGTAAAGTCCTCTCTCGAGCATGTAAAACCACCATCTATAAGACATTCATCATCCCGGTTCTCATTTATGGCGCTGAGGCCTGGACCCCGTCAAAGAAAGATGAGACCGTCTTAGGATGCTTCGAGAGAAAAATTCTTTGGGTGATTTTTGGTCCCGTACGCATAGATGGAGAATGGAGGAGAAGATATAACTACGAACTGTACGGGCTGTACAGTGACACTGACGTAGTTAGCAGAATTAAAGTCTAACGGCTAAGATAGCTAGGTCACGTAGAGCGGATGGACATCAACGCTCCAGCCAGGAAGGTCTTCGAATACAATCCCGAGGGATGGCGCAGTGGAGAAAGACCGCGACTCAGGTGGGATAGGACCTCAACCAACTTGGCGTGCGAAACTGGAGACAGTTAGCTAGGGGCCGAGCTGGCTGGAGACGCATGTTGGTTGAGGCCCAGGTCCGCCCGGACTGTAGCGCCACCTTTAGTTAGTAAGTAAGTACGTGTTGATGCAGAAAATATTAATACCCATCATCATTAACTTTTATTTTAAATTTTGTAAATAATTCTTAAATATCTTGGACTTAAATTCGTATTCTGTAACTATCAAAATTAATTTTTTAAATTCAAATCTTGCACTCAAATTATACCAATTACCATCTTTTTATATTAATGAATTCGCCTTAAAACTTTAACTGAAAATACATCGTAATCTCTCTTTCGAAATTACATGCATTTTTATATAAATACCTGTTATTTTAGTCCATCAACGCATCAACCTATCCTTTCGACAGAGGAAATAATAGAGATCTCTGGGTTGACGGTCAAGTTATTTGAGCGTTCAGTACGGTTTTATTTTTGATAATTACTATTTAACGCAAAAAGGCTTCACCTCCATCGGCTTATTCCATTGTTGGCATTCCTTTTAACATTTCACACTCAATCTCAAGAAGCGATGCTTTATTGTTAGCTACCAGTCTTCAATCAAATCAGGTTTTTCGCTATAGACATGAGCCTTGACATTGCTTTACAAAAAATATTCCAGAAGCAATTTATCGCACGATATATGTGGATCAGTTGATCTTGAGCAAAAATTAATTCTTCACTGAGTACGCCTCCCCGTTGGTCACATTGTTACTCGTGATGTGTGGCAAGTGGCACCGTCTTGTTGAAGCCACATGTCATGCAATCATATACAAAGCAGGAATACGGCCCAATGATTTCGCCATGCTATGATCCACACCGAACAGTGACTTTTCCTGGATGATATTTCAATGCTACTGGATGCTGCCTCTTTCTCCAAATAGCAGGCGTTTTTCGTTTGTTAGAAGTCGATATATGATAGACCAAACGTGCCTGAGCTGTCAAAGCCATTCTTGCAAAAAAAGGCAATCGCAGAACCTTACTGACTCTGCTCTTCACTTAAATATTTTAAATCAATGATAACTTATTTTTCTTCACTGATGTATTGATGCTGTTCTTTTTCTCTGTTGAGCTTTGGGATTCTGCGTATTCACTTACCAATAAAACGGTTTTCATCCAATTGAATTATTGTAGATTTTCGTTTGGTTCATGATGAAAAATAGATTGATACTCCTAGACTCAGCTTGAACAGTATAACTTTTTCCACCGACCTTATATCACAAACTTAAACCATATAGGAACCTTAAAGACATCTCAAATGTATATTTTACTCAGAAAAACTTATTTATAGACCAAGTTCCTTTTATACCCTTTAAGAGTATAATATTTCACTTCATATCCCTTTTTGTGAAGGTACATAGATACATATAATAGTTGAAGCTCAAAATCAATACCTCTTTTGTATCTTCTCAAGCTCAAACCATTTTGTATCTCATTTAAGTTCGCTTAAAGTCTCAAATCACAAAGTGTTAAAGAATACACAGATAACCCGCCCAACTTTCTTTTCCGACACTATAACGCTGTCTATCAATAAATTGTGTAGGGTATGGTATGGCATGTTTTTTTTTTCTTCCTCATCTATAAATGAAAACAAATAAATGTGACATGGTAGTGCCATTACAAAACACCCTCTCATGGGAAACGTTTTATCTGTAATTGAATTTCAACTTTCTTTTCAAGACAACAAATATACTACAATATAAAATAAACAAAAACAACATCGCAATCGCAATGGAATAAAATGAAGGACGAAAGCGAGTTTAACAAGGACGAGTAGCTGTACAGGATCTACAAACCTACACATATATGTGAGTTTGAGTATGTGTATTTGTATTTAACTTAAGTGTATGTATAAGAATTGAAATTACGTGAGCAACACACAACATTTATTTTATAATATAGTATTTTTTTATTGCCTCTGCACCACCAATTACACACCCAACAACATCGTGTTGCATTCACATTGATGCTGGTTCGAGGTCCTGTTGCCTGATATGGTACAGGCTTACCATTACGAGTTATTTATCAGGAATGGGACTGTGTACTTTTTCCTAAAGTATTAATCAAACTATAGTATCAATAAATACATTAGGTGGCACAACAGACCACGTTAGAACTAGAGCCTAGTGACTTACAGCTCTCAACCATTCTTGTGTGCGAGTACTTTTGTCAGGGTTAGAGGGGACCTACAGTTTTAAGCCGAATTCCAACGGCCATTTTGAGAAAATACTTCTTATGACAAGAATTACTCTTGAAGGATTTGTTAATTCCTCGTAGGAGGCAGCACTGGGGAAAAAAATCTTTAGCTGGCACTGGCATGGATGGAACCCAAGACCTCTGGCACGACAGGCCAACGCACCATCAACACAAACAATTTTTTTTTATTATGACAGCAAAATCATTATTGCGGTTGTCTGAAAAGAACTTAGACCAACAATTCGATGGGGCCAGAATCACAAGACATATAATACCGTCCAGTACATTCTTTTGTCAAAGTTTGAGCCGAATGGGACTCATACCTTTGTTTTAATTTAAACTCTAGTTGAAACCGTAAATTTAAAAAGAAAGGGAATAAGAGCGTTTCAATGCTGTGTATACTTTAACTATTTCCCTTCGATGTCGAACGTCAAAAATTGGTGTAACGTAAAACAGACTTAAGAAATTTAGTCGGGGATTTGAAGAATTTCGTTAAATATAGGATGGGTTAAAAGTGGCTTACTAATTTTAAATAATAAAAGCTTTTATACAGGTTTTTCTAATAAGAATTTGACAATATATATGTAACTCTTGGAAATGCTTGATTTTTTTTAAATCGAACAAGATCTTTGTAAATAGATGACCTTGAGAAAAACAAACCTGGGTCATTCTAGAAGTCCTTTTTTTAGTAATTTAGAATTTTGGTTGAGTTCGAAAGAATTGGAGAGTTATAGGAGAAATACAAGTATGTTTCCTACAAGTTTTGATGTAAGGAGTTCTTATCTTTCCTCGACTGATGAGAAACTAACCTCTGCGAGGATATTTTTTATTGGACTAGTTCTGAAAGCTTTTAGGCCAGCTCTGATTGCGGCGTGATAGTTTTTTTTAAGTGGTTGGATGTAAGATTTTTTACATTTTCTATAAATAACATGACCAGGCCATAATCAAATGGTATGCGTTGAGCGATTTTTAGAAGCTAAATATCATATTATTTTAAGCCTGGTAGCCCAATTCTTCCCAAAAACGCAGTGAAACTGACTGATTTTGATGCCTTAGGACGTCTGAGTTGCACCGACATTTTTGACACTTCGACTTGTCTCATTCACACGGCAACTTCAAACAATAATTATATATGTATGTATGTGGTACTTAATTTGTCATTTTCTGGTTACTACCGAATTAATTAAGATGAAGTTAACGCTTTTCAAATTGTATAGTGAGAGTTCGATAATTAGTAAATAAATAATAAGCTAAATAAAAAGTTTTCAAGCCACTTTGTTATTTTTGTTGGTGTAAGTATGAAATAGGAAGTCCTTTAAGGTAGCACAAGCTTACGTTGACAAAGACCTGATATTTTTAAAGAAAATATTTTTCTTAAACCGCGTCATAGTGGCGGAATTATTATCGTACACTTAACCCTTTAAATTACATCACAGAAAAAGTACTGGTGTAGTAAAATCCGAAGACCATGGGGGCCTATTAAATTGGAAATTATTGGAAAGTATTCGGTCGCCGAAAATTTCCTTAAGTTAAAAATTAATACAGTAGCTTCATCCTGCTAAAACCACATCCCACAACCAACAGCAAACATGAACAAAATGAGCCATAACCTGTTACCTTTCACCATTTACGGTTTCAGTATTTGAGGAATTGTCTTTAAAAAACAATGGTCCAATAATTTTTTCTGAAGTTAACCAACACCAGACAGTGCATTCAAGTGATAGCTATTTCGAATGACGGATCAACTTTGGGTTCTCAATAATTATAATTTATAATTTTTATTAATGAATCTATTTAAGGTCGATTTCAAGCTGTCAACTACAGATATTCGTATGGTAACCGCACATCACGAATGTGGAATTTTTTACCTAACATATTTTTTAACTCTTATTTTGATATCCAAAGCCTTAAAACCAAGATCAAAGTTAAGTTTTGCTTTCTTGTAATTTCTTGTAAATGAACTGCGTGAACAACACCTTATTGAGGATCTACGCTGGGTGCCTTTACTGCTCAAATTAGATCGGGTCATTTTGGAGGTTGTTAGGATCAAATATGTAAATTTTCGGAATTACAAAGCCAACCCAACTGAGGAAAACCGGAATAAGTTCAAACAAGCTAGAAAGATCTGTAACGGACATATACATCGCATTAAATTTTTGCATGACCAGAAATTACAGCAAAAAATACTACATTGTCCCAATGGTAGTACAAATTTCTGGTCATTTGAAAGAAATGTGCGTAACACTACGTCTTCGTCTGTTCCGACGCTCTTTCCAATGACACTCCCTATGTAAGCTCGATTGATAAAGCCAAATTAGCTTGCAGCACAGTTTGCTGTTAATTCGATGCTACCAGTGAGTGACATGACTCCACCTGTACTTGAAAGCGTGAATGATTCTATGGTTCAAATCTTCTTTCACACTCGTTCAGGTTAATAGAGTACTTACAAATCTTGAAATTTGCAAATCAGCTGGCCTGGATTGTATCCCCGCTATTGTTCTGAAGAAGTGTGTTCTTCAACGCTAGCAAAACCAATGCGTAAGCATTTCCATCTGTCCTATTCTACAGGTTTCTTTCCGAGTGGATGGAAAACTACATTATTGTTCAGCCTGTCCCTAAAAAAGGCAAATCCTCGCCATCTAACTATCGTCCAATTGCACTTACATCCCTTCTTTACAAGGTCATGAAAACGCTGATCAATTTTCAGCTTAAGAAATATCTTGAAGAACGGAAACTTCTTAATGATCGGCTTTTGTTGCAATAGGTCCACTGTTGATCTCATGGTTTGTCTCACCAAACAGTGTAACAAATCTTTACATTGTTTTGGAGAAAGTAAGATTATTGAACTTAATATTTCAAAAGCATTTGATAGAGTTTGGCATCAAGCTCTCTTGTCGAAAATGCGTGCATTTGGTAATGATAAATCTCTTCTTCGTTGGGTTCAATCTGATATTCACAAAATAAACGCTAGTATGCCCCAGGGCTCCGTTTTATTTCCGACGTTGTTCCTTATTTTTATAAATGATCTTTTGTCTGAAATTCCTAACCCGCTAAATTGTTTCGCGGATGACAGTACACTCAGCTTTTCATATTCGATGTGGACTACCAGCAACAGCGTATGATAAGGTCATTAAATTCTGATCTTGACAGCAGTGTTCAATGGGGAATCAAAAACCACGTAGATTTTACTGCTTCGAAAACTCAATGCTGTCTACTGTGATGCTTCTTTTCCTTAGGCTAAGCTGAGCTTGCTGGACTCCAGGATCAACTCGAGAAAGCACGAAACTCGAGTATAGAGAGTTGACCAAAATACTCTTTTCCAAAGAACATTAATTAAATTTTCCTTTTTCAAAATTTTATTTGTTTTCTAATCCAATAAAGCGGCTTAAGACTAAACAATAGGATACCTATAGATAATAATACTTATTATATACGAACTTAATCCTACGGTCAAGATCAAGAGCCCATCGACACCGGAAGGGTGAAGGGGAATTACTTAATAATACGGGAAGTGCCCGTCGACACCGGAAGGGTGAAGGGGAATAACACAATAGTTTGTTGTTACAATACAGCACGCTATGGAGCAACGGCCCATCGACATTAATACAGAAAAGGAATATCGGGAAAAACTTGAGTTTCTGAATATAAAGCTCAAAACCTTTAATAAACTTCTGCGAGCAAGCTTCCAATTTTTTCGGATTTCTTGGGTCGTAGCCAATTCTCCTGCAGGAACCAATTGTGAACTCTATAATGATGAACAACAATATCGCATTTATTGGTGTCCGTCGGTAGTAGGAGTGTACGCTTCGTTAAACTACTGTCGCAAAAGCGTAACCCTGCCCCAATGCCACCATCCATTAGTGTTACTTGCATCGAGGAGATTGAACAGCTTTCAGTCTTAGGTATGTGCATTACAAACCACGTGTTGTGGAGTCATCACATATATAACATCGCCGAAAATGCTCCTTAGTGTTTAGGTTTTCTCCAACGATGGAAGAAGTTTTTGTACCCCTTCTGATCTGCCTATAATTTATAAAGCATATATACGTCCAAAACTTGAGTACAATTCCCATATTTGGGCAGATGCTCCTATAACCCACTTGAGTCTCTTGGACAAAATTCAAAAGAAAGCTCTTAGAATGATAGGTGACCATTGTCTAACTGAAACTTTTGCATCAGTTTATCCTTCATCTCAATTTCGGTCGTACTGTAAAGTACAGAGATTCTTTTTTTAGTCGCACTACACGAATATGGAATGCTTTACCAGACTCAATATTTCCCACTCATTACAATGTGCAGGCAAAACCAATGTGCATCGGTATCAATTTTCAAATCCTATCCTCCCTTCCTAATTATATTATAAGGGTATTCATATCCCCTTGAGTGCGCTTACAATATAAAAAAAATAGAATTTTTACAATATTTTCTTGGAATAACTGCAAAAATGCGTTTCGTATTCACGTCAATATGCGTAGTATTCCAGTTGAAGAAAGATCAGCAACAGCTTTTTGTTGACGAAATCGTGTATCGTAGTGCGAAGAAGGTGGATTTCTCGACGCCGATGATCGTTAAAAAATTCTCGAGAGATTATTTTCTGAATAAAATTCAATTAGTTTGGTCCTCTTTAAGGCTTTGTAGATATTGTTAATACACCTCTCAATATTGTCTTATAACAGAATCAAAGCTAAAACCAAAAGTTGCTTATTAACTTCCCATAGAAAGTTATTGTAAAAGGACCGATTTATCGAATTGAAAATTTTGACACTTCTCGACGTTTAAAGGTCTCTAGAAATAAAATAATTTTTGAAGAGATGTCTGTGCTTACATGTGTACGTTCGGAAAGTTTTTTTGTCGTACATAACTCAAGAACCAGTAGAGATATCGAATTTAAATAAATTGTATAATACTAATAATGATGCAAAAAGATTGCGTGGGTATATTTGTTTACCATAGTAATTTAAAAAAAGGTACACATATTGGTTAAACCAAAATATCTCACGAACCAATTGTCTTACAAGAAATATTATTTTCAACATTCGAAACGATTTTGAAAAAAATCGAAATGAGAAGGTTCTATTTCTACTAAAACTTGGTAAAAATTTACTTTGGCCTCAAAATTGTGATTTAAATAATTGAATTTTATAGTAGGCTATGTTTTGGATTACATAATATTTTTAAAACTTTTTTCCATAACTGGTTTAAGACATGGCAACCCTATAAGTCCTGGCTAGCGATTCATTTAACCCACGTTTCTTAAACAAACACTAGAAGTAGATACCTTCCTACCTTTAGGGTGGGTGGATGGACTCTGGAGTGTAGAGTGCTATATAGAGCGAAGCCGAATGAGAATCCTGCAAGCTCGGTCAATAGTGTAAATTGTGTTTAAGTATATTTTTTCTTCATTTTTCTTATTTCCCTCAACATTCCAGAAGACCAACCGACAACGACAACGACGACGGCTTGAACGTGAACGTGAACATAAAATCCAATTATAAAATTATAACTTTATTTGTTTCCGATTTGTCGACTTTTTAAATAGAGAAGAACATTTAACAATGTCCTTAAATGAAGAAGAAGTGATTTATAAGGAAAAAAGCAACTAAAACTAAATAACTACACTTCAAACGTGTGAACCAATTGCCATCATCTCTCTTTATGATGTTTAATGATTCCAAACAGTTGATGAGAAAACAAATTAAAACAGTTTAAAGATATTAATTTCAAAATATCTTTGTCGTCTTCTGCTTCTTTCTCATTGTTTAAACTCAACTCAAACCCATCATCTACAAATATTTATATAAAAGCTTCTATTTTAATCTCTCTGATATGCTCACTATATTTTTAACTACATATTTTTGTCTTTTAAAGAGTCAAGACAGAGCTACAACAATAAAACTTTTAAAATAAATAAAAATCAATATTTTCTACTTTGGCTAAAACTTGAACATGAAAAGTCAACAAAAACCCATTTGTTCCTTAAAACTTTTCGTTCTCACTCAGTCAGAGTCTAAGTCTCACTCTCACAAGTAGATCAACCATCATGTTGACTTAAAGACCCGGTTCCTGAGTTTTCTCAAGACTCGGTGCAACTTTATTGCTTGTTTTTCATCTCACAGTTTTCTTCAAGTTCTCGTTTTTCATTTTTCGAATAAAGTTTAATGTAATTAAATTACAAAAACTCCTTCTCAAGATATTTCCATACCTAAGTATCTTTATATACCTTTGGGTTCTGTGAAGTTTCATTTATTAATTTAAATAACAAACAATCTCCAGGAAGAGATTTAAGATTGTAGGTATATAAGTTCTCCTACGGGACTCCTAAAGGAGGTATTTATAGTTAGAATTTAGTTATTTAGAAACCCATCCCATTTGAGTTTATCTATTACTAGCTATGCCGATGCTGAGTTAAAACATTAATTCAATGTTGTAGGTTTATTTTTGTCACTTAGGATATAAATTATAATAAATTGAATTTTGAAGAATGATTAATAAAGTTCGCAACAGTTAAAGCCTGAAGGCTTTGTCCTTGAAAATAAGTAGAAATCTCAATATTTACACAAAGGAAACGGGTGAGGACGATCGGTTGTCTTAGAAAGTTAACCTTGAAATGGATTGATTATTACCTAATTCTGAGAGTGTTTGTTTTTTTAAATACACGGAAAAGGAGTTATGACTATCCCCTGTAATATTTTTAAGCACAGTGCCAGTGTAAGAAAACTGGTGTAGTGGAGAAGATAAACTAGTGCAAAGGTTTTGAATATCAAAATGTGAGGGAAACAATGGTTTACGAAATGTTTTCTACATTCTTGATGTTAGACTAAAAATCTCCTCTTTACTTGAAATAATGTCCGACATTGAACTCAAGAGTCAACTGAAGGCAAAGGGTCTTAAAAACAAGGTGTTAGAGCAAAATAATTTCGAGAGAACATTGTTAATACAAATATTGGTTTTATAACAATTAACATCCAATATTGCGATGTCGTTAAAAGTTCTATCATCTCTCATTTTCTGAAGCTCTTTCTTGGATTCTGTTCAAAAGACTATTAAGACCTGCTATAATGTACCTGCAAGATTTGAAAAGTGTAATCAAGCTTCAAGGACAAATAAAGACTTCGAACATTACAGTAACATAGAAAGTGGTTCGAAAATTTCTTGCACATCGGAGTAATTTGTGATCACTTTTGATCACGTCAAATATGTGATCATTCCCCAAGAGTCATCCTGTAATGCACCTACCAAATATTGAATGCTTAGAAGTAAGTTCAGACAGGAAACATAAAATTGCTTAGGGCAATGCCGTCGATATCCATATTTCAGCGCTATTATGCATTGCCCATAAAGTTTTACATGCGAAGACCAAGGGCGTAAATCTAAAAACAACTGATGGTTCTATCCACAGCGGGACAACTTAATTGATTAGAAGTTGTATAAACAAGAAATCTTATATAGACATAAGGAAGAGAGACGGAGACAAAACCGAACCTTGCGGAACACCATCTTGAAACTATCCAATTCAACTGATATTAAACGTTTAAGCAAAGCTGTTTTTAATGTATTAGGGATCAGGTCCACAGGTCTATAGAAACAGAAAATAATGCATTTATTATAATAGAGAATGCTTTCAAATATTTAAAGGTAATCAATAACCTAACTTTTTCTAAAAAGAAGTAACTATGCGATCATTAGTATAACGTTTACCTCGTAAGTCATAGTGCTTAAAACATCTTCAAGATATTTCAGAAACTATTTTCGAATTGGGTAGCAGAAACTTGTAAGTGTTTATAATTTACGTTTTACATATTAATTTCTTTAAAAAATTAAGACTGGCTGTAATTTACAAAGCCTTCATCCGTACAAAGCTTAAATATAATTCGCATATCTGGGCAGGTGCCCCTAAAACAAGTTTAAATCTCTTGGATAGAATACAAAAAAGGGCTTTAAAAATGAGAGGCGATAGAACTATAATCGAAACATTTACATCGCTAGAACACCGTCGCAATGTTTCATGCCTTTCCACATTTTATCGATATTTTTACAAACAATGTTCTGTTGAACTAGCCAGTTCCATTCCACCCCTTAAACTATTCAGCCGTACTACTTGCACTTCTAGGAATGCTCATCAGTTTACCCTTGAGCTCAATTTCGGGCGTACTGTCAAGTATAGAGATTCTTTCTTAAATCGCACATCGAGAATGTGGAATGCTTTAGCCAACTCTGTTTTTCCCTCCCATTTTGATGTTCAGAACTTTAAGACCAATGTGCACCGGTATCTCCTTTTAAATCCTTCCCTATTTTCCTAATGCTTGCACTGTTTTTAAATATAAACATATAAGGGGTACTAATAACCCCTTGAGTGCCTGCAAATTATAAAAAAAGACTCGTTTTTGAGATATGGCATTTAAAAAAAAAAGTATTATTTGAATGTCCAAAAAACACAAAACAAGATATTTTTGGTGATCAAAATATAATTAAGACAATAAAACTTTAACGGTTCGTTAGTTCTTAAGAGAATTACAAAAACAAAATGATACGGTTCTATAACTACCCTTTTGGAACAATACAAAACAATATAATTTTCATAGTGAAAGAAGTGAAGACAGAAAAACATTTTCGAAAAAAATTTATAATTCTTCTTACTTGAATACGTTAAAGACCTTTGTTTCTATGTTTGAACTCAATCGACCCAATAGTTTAGGCCGGTGTCACTTTTTCGACGTCTCTGTACCAACGTTGTATAATTCTGTCTAGATCTAGAACTTACATTTGTGTTTTAAGAGTTTATGAAAATAAATAAATAAATACAAGTTATTTGGGTGCAATTCAATGATGTCAGCTCTTAATTTAATTGAAAACAAAAATAAGTTGGAAAAAAGGGTTCCAAAAAAAATCTTGTTTATTTATACAGAAAGACAATATTAAAGAAATGAAAGGCTTAACTTCCATTAATTTATTTATTATTTGTTGTTATTAACAACTGACTTGTTGTTACTGTTTTGTTTTTTAAATGAATTTAAGTTTTTATTTTAATGTTATTGTAATACATTTTTTTTAAGTTTTTGAATACATTTTCGTTTTACTCCTGAATACAGTTTTGTTTTATTTGTACTTTTTTTCTATGGTGTCCAATTTTTGTATGTTTTGCCCCTTTTTTGTGTCGGGCCCGTTTTTTGTACCCTCTTTGATTTTTTTCAGCGGCAACACTGCTACCAGGCAGTCTTCCTTCCGAGAAAATAGAAATAACTATGGACTATTGATAAGAAAAGGTGTTCGTCTTCATATTATGTATGGCACACAAAATAATGGTATGAATATTTTGTTAAAGTTATAAGCAAGACAAATCGAAAAGCTACTTTTTTTTATTAACTGCGCATATTTTAATTTCTTCATCTTGTGGTGATTGTGGACACGGTTCGATACGTTCGAAACTCGCAGCACTGATATTAAATATGGATCAATTTCGTGTTCGCTGAATTTGGGTCTCTATCAGCATCATTAGATGAGGGATCTTTATCTGAATAATGTGAAAGATTCGTTAGAATCCTCAACTTCCATCAAATGTCCAACTTCAAAAAGAGGACATTTCTTATTAACTAAGCCACTAGGTACAGCATTAGATTTTTCTAGGGTTTACGTTCACGTCTATAATGACTATTTGTATTGAAAACGTAAACGAGTTTTCGATTTTGTGGAGAAACACCTCTGGTAAAAACGTGCTGTACTTTCGTAGTATATTCTTCATTTGACAATAATGATTCTTCCGTAGAACTCAGTTAAATCCATAGGCATTGAAGCAATGTAGAAACCTTTTACATTTAAAGCAATTGTTACTATTTTATAGTGTGCTGAACGACTACTGGTCTATATATCCTCCGAACTGTGTATCAGCCTTTCAGCCGTTCACACTACCTTTGCATTCTGCTATCCATCGAGGAACTACATTATCTTAAGCCAATTTTACATTCACGTAAACAGCTGTTCATGTGACAATCTTGAGAATGTTGGATTAATTGTTTTGATTCATAAAACAATTAAGTTTAATCAATCCACCTAAACAGAATTCATTGCTTAATTTTTATGTAATTTTTCGAAATGGACAGCATTGAACTTTTCATTTCAATTGTAAGCAGAGAAATAAGAGAATCCTCAAACAGAGAGTTTCGGAGAAATGTTAGAAAGTCAAAAAAATATTTTGGAAATACCGGATGTAAGTTTAATTATTTCATTTTAAAATAGCTAATAAACTAATTATTTCACAATCGTAGGCTTACCAAAAACTTTCGTTTAAATAAAAGAGCATTTCGATATGTATTGGATATTGTTGAATCGAATCTTCCACCGCCACAGCGAAATGATTCAATTTCAAGAAAAGAAAAATGAATTGCTTGTTTAAGGTTTTTTGCTGAAGGTAATTTGCAACATGGCGTTAGACAGGATTTTATTGTGGGCTTCGCTCAGTCCACATTTAGCAAAGGCCTAAAGGACGTATTTGACGTACTACAAGTCCACTTACATATGTCCCAAATGGATTACCCTACAAATAACGGCAGAAGAAAAAGTTCTTATTTTGAAAACATTTTAAAAATTGGAGATAGAAATATAAGAGTCTTAGGTAAATTTTGTATAGTTCAAAATGTGTTTGCATCAGACTTTCGGAGAACCTCTTGTCAAGAGAGAGAGTATTACAGTATTCACCTAGTATTCACCTCAAAAAGCATGCACAAATAATTAACGTCTGCTGTGCTCTACGCAATGTTTGTAGAGATTTTCAAGTATCTTTGGATGAAGAGTTACTTTACAATAATGAAGAAATCCAAGATGATATGGCCAATGATACAGAAGGAAGTGTTGTCCTGCAGCCTATGCAGTACGATTCCTAGGCAGTTAGCTTAAGAAACGAAATAATGACATTTCTTTAATGTGAACTAGGAACGCCTGCCAAAAAAAGAAAGCTAAGGGTGGGACCATTATTTATATTATATTTAGTAAAAATAATTAAGTGTTTCGATAAAAAATATTTTTCTAAAATTGACGGTATCATCACAAAAAAAAATTAACCAGCATTTCTTTAGAAGTTTGTATTCACAACTTTGTGACCTAGTGACCAATTCTGTTGCCTTGAAAAACTGAATCGAATAAATGGTTCAATGAAAGAAACTCTGACAAAGGTTTTTTTTTTTCAATGATATTTTTATTCTCAAAACGTTAAAGTAACAAATTCAATATAAAGAGTTAAATAAAAACAGTCTCATGTTATTGTTATTTAAAAGAATACTTATTTCAAAAACAAGTCAGAAAATGCATATATAATCAAGTATAGGAACTAAAATGAAGCGCATTTAAACTAAAAACAAAACTTTTAGTTAACTATTTTATGTTGCAGCTTCAGTCACAAGACCTCCTCCTTTATTTTAAGCTTATCCACAGCTATTTTTTGCATTTTTTGATTGTGTTCATTGTTCTGAACTTTTATTTCGTCGAGAGCTTTTTATATTCATCTTGTGTTATATTGAATACTTTTTGAATTGTCTTCGGGGGATTGCAATGCCTTTTGATCTGCCTTGTTCAAGTTCTCCTGAATCGCAATTTGAGACTTCATAAGCTCATATGTGCAATGGACAATTCGTACGGTGTTATTTGTATTTTTATTTTTTTCGGCAAGTTTTCCAAATTTTCAATATCTGTGGATTAAATTTTAAAAGAAGTAATATTTTTATATAGACATATAATAAACGTTTAGCCTTACCAAGATCATTCTCTTGAAGTGGAACATCTTCAGCATTTTGTCAACACTTCGACGTTTCTTTTGGTTCTGTTCTGTTTGTTGTTTCTGGACATCCAAATACCTGGACATTAGGGATGCCCTTTACCGCCTCCTTTAGACCAACCAATTCAATAACATCCTCTTCTTCTTCTTCTGAAAATTTGTGGATTTTGTTTTTTCCACCCCCAGGGCCCGTTGTTCTTTTTTATTGTGGGATAGTTTTTTTTTAATGGGATTTGTAGTCTCTCCAAACCTGAAAAACGTGTTGTTCAGACAGACATCAGATGAAAAATCCGCTATATTTTATATGCGTATCTGAATTGTATAGAATGAATACGTTCACGTGAATAGAAGAATACCGCGCAGTATTACCGACGTTACCGAAATTTAAAGATTCACTTCGAATGATTAGCAGAATAATGATGAGTGAAAATTCAAGTAAAATTCCCCCCGATAAATAGCAGAATAGGCCTGTATTTCTAAAGAATCAGCTTCCAAATTATGTGTAACCATCCACATTGTATTATCCTCAGAAATCTATTTCTTGCTGCTTCTAGCCAATTCGACAAGTAATAAGGAATAACTGAGAGGTACTCCAAATAGTAAAAATTATTAATTGTAGTTTACGATACTATAAATTGCAAAAATGTCGAAATAAAAACATTTTACCGTGTTACTATTCGTTAATTTCTAAGTTCTGTCGTTTTGCCCAAAACCGTAGCCATCAACGACACTTGAGAAGGATGTTTGTGAAAATCGAGAGCTGCACTTTTTCACAATGCGTAAAATAAAAAAAGTAACTTAATGCTGATTATACAGACAAATTTTGTTCTTTTTTTTAGTTCAGTTCTGTGTTCCCGACTTAAAAATGACAAATTTTCACTTTACCACTCCGCCGGAAAAGCGACTACGCGACGATGATATCACTAAAGTTGATTTTCAAAATTTCAATATCTTTAAAATATAAATTTTCCTATAATTTTTTTTGCGATTTAATTTTGTCTTCTAAGATCACATCCATCGTAATGATTTAAAAAAGGAATACACGTGAATGCAAGACTAGACGAAGGTACAGAATAATTATTATTATTTGCCATTATCATTAATATTCATCATCATCATATTGGACCATAAAAGAAGAAAAAAAAACAAGCAATACCTTATTTTTTAACCCCCAACCACACTCCTAATTGAAATGAAGTGACTTGAAAAAGGAAAACTTTTTCTTGAATAGAACAGTTTTGAACTTAAACTTTGTGTTTCATTCAAATTAGTCGAAGTAAGGAAGGAATAAAAAACCTTGTATTTTTAGTATAATTTTACCATGTAGCCTTTTCTTTAGGTTCACGGTCGATATAATTCATTCATACAACTTTCTCTCCTCAGTTTTCAACAACCCCACACCACGACTCAAGTCCAAAGCACGTTCTACCGATGTCCTTGGCACAGGCCACGCGCACCTTTAGCAAATTAAAATTTAAACATTTTTTGTTATCGAAGTGGAAAATAAATAAAATTATCTGCATTTAAATTTTTAGCACATTTTGGTCCTAAGAAAATTCGACTAAAAACTGAACGTGGGAGTTTTTTTTTTTTGGAAAAACTCTACTTCCCTAATTAATTCATACAAAGGGTTAAATTTCAATTTTTTGAAAATAAAAACTCCCACGAGTTTCATCAATGAATATGAATACGTGTAAGGCCCAAGGACAAAAGTTTGTTATCTGCTGAATGCGATGTCCTTATATTGACCAACGCGCGTCATATTGAATGGCAGACGATTTCCAAACGAACAACACATTTCGAATAGCTGTGTGAATAGCCCAGACAGATTCGAAATCTACAAATGGAAAATTTCAACCAATTTTCAGGATATGCAATGGAACAGCAGCAGTAAGGACATTCATGCAAATGCTCGGATCATGTTCAAAATAGTTTATGATACTATGAAGCTATTGGGAATTTCGGATGGTGAATATTTCACAATATGATGCGAGCTCCAAGCATATAGTCTTCCTGTAGGACACACGAGTATTGGAATATCCTATAAATAGCATTGGTACCTGATGTCCTATTGTTTGGTATAGTTAAAGATATCTATCTGCTAGAACTTTTTTAATAACTCATATTCGACTTCAATTCACATATAGGATTGCCATCACCCAGAAGAACAACATTTTATTTTACACGTATTCGGTATTGGAACGTGAGGAATGGGCATTGGGCAATGACCATTGGTCATAAGGACATGAGTGCATTGTGGGAATGTCGGACACAAGGGTTGATATTTATGACATTTGAGAACAAGGATATCCAGAGCCAGACAGGATGGTTAATTAACTTCTGATATGTCCATTAATTAGTCATGACTCCTGTGGTATCAATGAGTGGGATGAGATGGGTGATAAATGTAACCTTGCAAACTTTAAGCTTTCATGAAAACTGAAGGATTTGTGGGAAATTTATCAATTTCCTTATTTGTTGAGTTATTTCCTCTAATTGATGAGGGCAGTGTGTGTTGAAACTTCTGAAGATAACTCGAAGGATATTTCTTGATTGGAAATGTTAAAGGATGACATTTATATTTCAACATGGATTTAAATTGACAGAAGGTATGTATTATGCTTTAAAAAAAATCAAAGCTTTTCATTAAAATGGTGTTAATGGAGAAATCCTTAAAAGTGTTTTTCTTTTTTGTTATTCTTCTCATTCGTGTGGTTAGCCAGATTTTCTCTGTGGCTTTTATAACACTAAGTGTTTCTTCCATTTATTTGGGAACCTTTTTGAACAATCCCAACTTTGAAGGATTTTCTCTTTTGGGTAAGATTTCCCATTTCACTTACAAATTTGACCATCTGCTCAAATATAATACCTACAACATTATAACATTGGTTAGATCCTACGCAAACATCTTAATGACAGCAAATTTGTGGTCATTGTATTATTCAATCGATATCAGAAAACTCAAACAGAAAATAGTAAGACAAATAAGGAGGATAATATTGAAACCACTTTTTAAGAAGAAAGAATAAAATTAAATGCACAACCATAAGTTGTATGGATTTGCTTTGAAGTTTTTAGGAGAAAATGCATACAAATTGTTGTAGGCTTTAGGAAGGAGATGAGTTTAAGAGAATTTAGTGAAAAGTTACAGAAAGGCAATACGAGTAAGCACGTTATGTTTAGTTATCTAGAACATTACTGAATTAGGACTAATTAGATGAATCCAACTTGGTCAGAAATTCTGATATAAAGTTTAAAATTGTTTTGCCTTGTTGGCAAAGTACTTTGTAATTTTATTTAGATTTAAGTGAAAAATTAAAAATTTAATTTGTTATCAAAATAAACTGAAAAACTGCATTTGACCAGCCCATTCCCAAAAAAGGCGAATCTTCCTTAACCTCTAATTACCAAACGATTGCACTTATGCCCCTTCTTTCTTTTCTTTCCTTCTTAATGAACGTCAGTACTTCTTTCGAAGCAATAGGTTCACTGGTGATTTCATGGTTCATCTCACCGAACAGAGAGCAAATCCTTACATCGGTTTGGGCACTTGATATTTCAAAAGAATTTGATAGGTTTTGACATCGGACTCTCTTGTCGAAAACGCGTGCTTTCGGTTTTCATCAATCCCTGCTTAATTGGATTAGTTATTTCCTTTCGAAACGTTCAATACAAGTTGTATTGGATGGATGCAAGTCTGAAAACCACAAAATAAATGCTCCAACACTCTTTTTTAACTTCCCATAGGAAGTTATTGTAATGGGTCCGATTTGTCAAATTGAAAATTTTGACATTTCTCGACGTTTTAATGTCCCTAGAGTCGAAATAAAAATTTTTTAGAAAGATGTCTGTGCGTGTGTGTGTACGTACGTTCGTACGTCCGTTCGTCCGTACCTTCGCGACGTTTTTTTCGTCGTCCATAGCTCAAGAACCAGAAGAGATATCGACTTCAAATGAATTTTGTTATACAGATAATAAGAAAGAAAGATGCAGAAAGGGCTCTCAAGAAAATTGAGTTTGTGGTTTTTTTTAACCATAGAAGTTTGAAAAAAAGGTGAAAATTTTGGTAAACCCTAAATATCTTA
The DNA here is from genome assembly GCF_945859685.1 of Eupeodes corollae. Taxonomy (NCBI): domain Eukaryota; kingdom Metazoa; phylum Arthropoda; class Insecta; order Diptera; family Syrphidae; genus Eupeodes; species Eupeodes corollae. Next base: position 286,681,182 of record NC_079147.1, read on the forward strand.
CGAACCAAAAACGCTAGAGACTTGAATTGAATTTTATATAATATATTGTAACGTGATACCAAACAGGTATATTTTTTTGAAAAAAATCCATTTAACTTTTTTTTTATATCAACAAAATTTGTCACCCCCAAAATTTTACGACTAAAATATGATTTCATCTCCAAAACAATTTTGTGCAACGAAGTATAATGTTTTCAACATTCTGAAAAATGTTGTGAAAAATCGAATTGACAGTTTTTTTACAAAAAAAAACCTAAGAAAAAATTAATAAAAGTTGGTAAAAATTGATTTTCGACTCAAATATCTTTTCCAAACTTTGAGATATTGGCTTTAATTTACTTTTATCTTTCAAAAAATCTTGATGTCAACATTCAGTAAAATTTTGAAAAAAATCGAATTGACAATTTTTTAACAAAAATTTAAAACCTAAACAAAAATAATAAAAGTTGGTAAAAAATGATTTTCGACTCAAATATCTTTTCAAAACTTGTAGATACTGGCTTTAAACTACTTTTATCTTTAAAAAAATATAGTTGTCAAGACTCAGTAAAATTTTGAAAAAATCGATTTTACAAAAAATAAAAGCCTAAAAAAATTTATAAAAGTTGGTAAAAAATGATTTTCGACTTAAATATCTTTTCAAAACTTGTAGATATTGGCTTTAAACTACTTTCATCTTTCAAAAAATGTTTATGTTAACATTTTGTAAAATTTTGAAAAAAATCGAATTGAAAAAAATTAACAACCTAAAAAAAATTTAACAAAAGTTGGTAAAAATTGATTTTCGACTCAAATGTCTTTTCAAAAATTTGAAATATTGGCTTCAAACTAATTTTATCTTATAAGAAATATTGTTTTCAAAATTCAGTAACATTTAAAAAAAAAAATCAAACTGACAGTTTTTTTTGCAATAGACAAACTTTAAGCAAGACAAATCGACAGAAGGGATGGGAAGTTATAAGTGTGGGTCGCATCCCATCCTCTTTTTAGTTTTTATTATTTATCATCTGTCTGCAACTTCTAATCCAATACATTGTTTCGCTGACTATAGTACTCTTGGTTTTTCATATTCGTTTTCAGGCCTCTTCTGCCGATGTGGAACTGCATTTGTGGGACGATCACTTACGCGATGTCGCCAAAAACGTCGCTTTGTGTTTGGGTTTCCTTAGGCGATGCAAGAAATGTTTCACACCTTCTGATTTGGCTATTATGAACCAGACTTATATACATCCAAAGCTTGAGTATAACTCCCATCTCTGAGCTGGTGCTCCTGCAACTTACATAAGCATCTTGGATAGTAGTGATTGTGGAGTATTAAAATAATAGTAATAAAGAAAGACAGAAATAAATAAATATATGTATATATTAATAATAATAAATAAATAAATAAATAAATAAATAAGTAAATAAAAAAATAAATAAATAAATAAGTAAATAAATAAATAAATAAATAAATAAATAAATAAATAAATAAATAAATAAATAAATAAATAAATAAATAAATAAATAAATAAGTACTAAATTAAAGCTTTAACCATTTTTTTAAAGTTTTTATTTTTACATATTTTTTTTTTATAGTTTCGTGTTTTTTTTTTAAATTTTTGTTTGTGTTTTTTTTTTTTTAATTCTAAATAGCCAAATTTGAGATAAGGTGGTTTTCCGATAGTCTGCAAGATGCATTATATAGCTCAAACAAATAACTTGTTCTAAATGAAATTTTTTTCAATTTTGGCAAGTAAGTGGAGATCTTCCGTAGAATAGTGCCATGGCAGATTTAACATCATTTTTAGCATTTTATTTTGGGTTCTTTGTAATCGAAGTAAATGTCTATAAGCACATTTACCCCAAACAGGTGACCCATATAGCATGATACTTTGAAAAATAACCTTAAAAATGATGAGCTTATTTTCAACACTGAGTTTTGATTTCCTGTTTATAAACGGATATAGGATTTTTATAGCTAAGTTCACCTTATTGATTGCTTCTTGAATATGAACACCAAAAGTAAGTGTTTTGTCTAGGTGGACTCCTAAATATTTAGTACTCGATTTCCATTCTGTTGGAATACCATTAATTTGAAGCATATTGGTAGGTAAAAAACAAGCTTTTCTTTTTCTAGTGAAAAAGACGGCTTGAGTTTTCCCAGCATTTATTTTAATCTTCCAATCATTAAAGTACGTTTGCACAATATTCAGCGCAGATTGCAAGTTGGTTTCGATGTTAAAACCAACTGAATCTGATGAATACAAACACGTATCGTCTGCAAAAATAGCTGATTTACAGTTTGTTAACGTCGGGAAATCATAAGTAAATATAGTATACAAAACAGGACCAAGAACTGATCCTTGAGGTACACCTGCAAGGATTTCATATAGATCAGAGTAGGAACCGTTTACTGAAACTTTAAAAAATCTTTCAGTTAAAAAGGAATTTATCATTTTTATAATAAAAATTGGAAAATCCAGAACTAAGAGTTTGTATAGAAGGCCTTTATGCCACACAGTGTCAAAGGCCTTCTCTACATTTAGTAAGACCAGACCAGTGCTTTTCGCTACTGCAAAATTACTTTTTATTTCATTCGTTATTCGATGCACTTTATGCACTGTGCTATGACAACTTCTAAAACCAAATTGTTCCGCTGGAAGGATATTATGTTCGTTCAAATGCAAAACTATTTTATTTTGTATGAGTTTCTCAAGACCTTTACTCAGAGAACTGAGTAAACTAATGGGTCTATAGCTAGAACTTATAGAAGGATTTTTTCCAGGTTTTTGAATGGGAATTATTTTTGCTATTTTCCATTGCCTTGGAAAATAACCTATTTTAAAGCAAGCAGAAAAAATGACTTGTAAAAATTATATACCTGTTCTGGGCAGTTTTTTTAACATTATATTTTTCAAACCATCGAGTCCTGGACTTTTCGAATTTTTAAGGCCACCAAGTACAGTTTTTACATCCTGTACTGTAATTCAGGTGGTTGCCATAATTTGTACAACTTCTTATGTTTTTATTTGTTAGGTGCTTTTTAATAAATTATTAACATATATAAGTGGTCTTTATTTATTATTTTTATTGTGTGGATGCACATACCACCTAGCTGAATATCGAAATGTAGAACACTAACAAAAATTAAATCGATATGTATAAAAGTGAATTTCAGAACTCCAGTTCATGTTTTAAATCGATTTTAATTTAATTTCAAATAAAAGTGAAATATAAAACCTAGCTGTATGACTATTTAGTTATTTTAAACCTCTTTAGCTAGCACATTATCAAAATTAAATGTATTCCTTTATATGTTTTTTTTTTTTGTTCACTTCAGTATTTCAGAAAGTAGTGAGCTTATAGCCAGCGTCAAACTACGATCTTAGGCTCATCATAAGTGCATCTTTAATGAAAGGTTATTTTTCCCACACCAAAATGTGAAACTATCAATGTCGGCTTGTAAAAGAATACGATCATGGTTGGACTTTATTATTTTGAAAATCTTCATATCGTCAGCAAAAATGAGAAGTTCACTTGATCGGAGACATAACGATACATCGTTAATAGACAGGACGAACAGAAAAGGACCAAGATGGCTTCCCTGTGGAACACCAGATTGAGCAACAAAAGGTTCAGAACGACAATTTCTAAATTTTACCTCGTAGGATCAGTTTTCAAGGTATGACTTAATCCAAGCTAAGAAAAATGGTGGAAAACCAAGAGCCTGAAGTTTAAATAAAATAATTCCGTTGCTAAATTGGTCAAAAGCTTTAGAAAAGTCAGTATATACAAAGTCAACTTCATAACCTTGTTCTAAGGCGTTTGAACATATGTTTGAGAATGTGAGGAGATTAGTAACGGTTGATCTTGCTGTTCGCAAATTATATTTTTACTAAAATATGCTACGCTTTCACAAACAACTTGTTCAAATACTTTAGGAATGCAAGAAAGCTTTGCAATGGGCCTGTATTTGCTTATATCCGACTTGTTACCTTTCTTGAAAATTGGTGTTAGAAATGACTTCTTCCATATACTGGGAAATTTGCCTGTTTTTAGAGAAAGTTTGAATAAAAACGTAAGTGGTTCAACTAAAGCATTACTACACTTTTTTAGTACTATCGGGGGAATACCATCAGGACCGGCTGAGCAGTCATCATTCAACGCAGATAAAAGATCAAAGACCGTACTCTGTAGCACAGGTATGTGACTACAGCTAGTTTGCGAAAAGGAGTGAAGATTATGAAAATATACTTCGTCAACTTCTTGAGGGCTATTAACAAATGACTCACGGAAATTCGTTGCGAAAGCGTTACAGATATCAAAAGTTTTATCTAACGAAAGGTTCTTGTAAGTGAAGTTAACTGGAAAGCCATGTGATTTTTTCTTTGAGTTTACAAAATTCCAATTTTTTTTAGGATTCTCTTTCAACGAGGTGCCCATATCAGTAACATAACAAGCATATAAAAAATTAGAAAGAGACATAAATTGGTTAAAGAATTCAACAAAAAAAGAGAAGTTGATTGGAGACATAGTTTTGAGATATGTTTTCCATGCCTTATTTCTTTTATTACGCAGTAAACGCAATTCTTTCGTTTACCAAGGATGGCTAAGGTTTGTATTTCTTGATTTTTATGGGTACATGTTTGTTAATTTTTTTTCAAAACAATAATTAATGATCTTATAAAAAGTTGAAACTGCTTGGTCAATGTTGGGATATGCTAGTATATCAGCAATTCCAGAAATGGTTAAATCTTCAGACAACTGCTCTAAATTGGCTCTTCTGAAACTAAACTTATATAAGCAATCAAAGGAATTACTGTGATCAGTAAGGTGATTACTTACGTCAAAAAAAAATGTCTAAAGGGGGGTAATATTTGTCAATATTAGTTATTCCTCATCTAGATTCTAGAACAAGAGTAGGTACTAATAGCGTCAGAAAAAAAGACTAAATCGAGAATTCGATTTTTTGAGTTTTTAATACAGCTTGTTTGCTGTAAGTCAGTAAGATGGACTTTATCGAGAAGAGATAGTTCCATTTGTGAAGAAGAAGCAGAGGCTTTAAGGCAGGATTCGTCTTTGGATGGAATCCAGTCAATGTGTGGTAAATTAAAATCACCTAGAAGTAAAATATTGGTGTCAGAGCTGGACAATTTTATAAGATAGTCTAATGCCAATTAGAGATCGTTATAAACAGACTCCAAACTTATACAGACGAAGAGAAATATGTATTTTTTACCGCTATGAGAAAACCTCCACCTGAGTAAACTTCGAACTCTTGGCTGAAAAGTTCTGTGTAGGAAAACTTTGAATCACTCTTAATTTTAAATTAATCAATCTTAATAAAACAAAGGCTAAATTCGCCAACATAAGCCTAATATGCGCGCATGCCCCAACAGAGGAGAAAGATGAAGACACCAAAGACATAGTCTTCGAGCTCTTGGACAAGACATATGAGCAGTGCCCTGGCTATGACATTAAAATTGTCTTAGGAGATTTTAATGCCAAGCTAGAAAGAGAAGACATCTTTGGTGGCATAATCGGGAGATACAGCCTGCACGACACCACCTCCGACAACGGATTCAGGCTGGTCGATTTCGCTGCGGGGCGAGACGTTCTGGTAGCTAGTACGCAGTTCACGCATCTCAATATCCACAAGGGGACATGGAAATCTCCTGATCAATCAACCGTCAACCAGATTGACCACATTGCGATCGACGCACGACACTTCTCCAGTATCCAGGATATCCGAACATTCCGAGAGGCCAACATTGACTCGGACCACTACCTCGTTGTAGCCAAGGTACGGCTACGGATATCCCGATCCAAGCCAAAGCAAGGAAGTACTGTGAGAAGTTTCGACGTTAGACGGCTACAATCGCAAGAGACTGCCATGTCCTTTTCCGATCGAGTCTCTAATAACCTCCTAAGGAGTCCTATGCTTCCTGCATTAAGCATTGAAAACCAGTGGCAACATTGCCTTGCAGCCATCAGAGATGCCGCCTCTGAAGTGCTAGGTTTCACACGGCCAGCACAGCGAAACTCCTGGTTTGACGACGAATGCCGGCAAGCTCACGCAGCGAAACAAGAGGCATACAAAACGGCGCTGCACAAAAGGACTAGAGCTGCTCGCGAGCTCTACGAGCAGAAGAGGAGAGAGGAACACCGGCTTCTTAGACGAAAAAAAAGAGAGCATGAGAAGCGCGCGATCGAGGAGATAGAGGGATGTCACAACAGGAATGAGGTTCGTAAATTTTACCAAAAGGTAAAAAAAACCTCCCAAGGGTACCAGCCACGAACCGAAGCCTGTAAAGACGATCAAGGGAACATCGTAGTAGAACCACAGTCGATGCTGAGAATATGGAAAGATCACTTCTCCAAATTATATAACGGCGATGACGAACCGAATTCCGCTGTAAGGGAGATAGAACCACTCAACCTCGGCGACGCAGATCAACAATTCCGCCTACCCGACCTTGACAAACAAAGCTGCTGGAGCTGACGGCATCACCGCCGAACTATTCAAAGCAGCAGGCGATGACTTGGTACGGAGCATGCACCAACTCATCTGCAAAATATGGTCGGAAGAAAGCATGCCCGATGAGTGGAATCTCAGCATAGTATGCCCGATACATAAGAAAGGAGACCCTCTAAACTGCGCCAACTACAGAGGCATCAGTCTCCTTAACATTGCGTATAAGATCCTCTCTGCCGTGTTATGTGAACGTCTGAAGCCATTCGTCAACAACCTGATTGGTCCTTATCAGTGTGGCTTCAGACCAGGAAATTCCACTATCGACCAAATATTCACACTACGGCAGATCTTGGAAAAAACCCAGGAGCTTCAAATCGATACCCATCATCTATTTATCGATTTTAAAGCCGCGTATGACAGCATTTATAGGGAAGAGCTCTACAGAGCAATGTCTAGTTTTGGCATACCTGTCAAACTTATCCGTTTGTGCAGAATGACGATGGAGAATGCACGCTGCTCTATCATGGTCAGAAAAGATCTCACCGATACATTTGATGTCAAAAAAGGTTTTAGACAAGGCGATGCACTGTCATGCGACTTCTTCAACATCGTTCTGGAAAGAATTGTGCAAAACTCAACCGTCAACACTAGAGGCACAATCTTCCAAAGATCCATCCAATTACTCGGATACGCAGATGATATTGACATAATTGGAAGATCAAAGCGTGATGTCAGTGGAGCGTTTTTGAGCATTGCGACGGAAGCGAAGAAGATGGGTTTAGTGGTCAATGAGGCAATGAGGGCAAGACCAAGTATATGCTGTCATCAAAAAAGGACACTGAACGACGACGTATTGGACAAAACGTCACCATGGACAGCTATAACTTTGAGGTAGTTAAGGACTTTGTCTACCTAGGCACCGCTATTAATGCAGACAACTACACCAGCGCTGAAATCAAACGAAGAATAACTCTTGCAAATCGCTGCTTCTTTGGACTTAGAAGGCAATTTAGAAGTAAAGTCCTCTCTTGAGCATGTAAAATCACCATCTATAAGACACTCATCATCCCGGTTCTCATTTATGGCGCTGAGGCCTGGACCCTGTCAAAGAAAGATGAGAACGTCTTAGGATGCTTCGAGAGAAAAATTCTTCGGGTGATTTTTGGTCCCGTACGCATAGATGGAGAATGGAGGAGAAGATATAACGACGGACTGTACGGGCTGTACAGCGACACTGACCTAGTTAGCAGAATTAAAGTCCAACGGCTTAGATGGCTAGGTCATGTAGAGCGGATGGACATCAACGCTCCAGCCCGGAAGGTCTTCGAATCCAATCCCGAGGGACGGCGCAGTAGAGGAAGACCGCGACTCAGGTGGCGCACCCAGGTGGGAGAGGACCTCAACCAACTTGGCGTGCGAAACTGGAGACAGCTAGCTAGGGACCGAGCTGGCTGGAGACGCTTGTTGGTTGAGGCCCAGGTCCGCCCCGGACTGTAGCACCACCTTAAGTAAGTAAGTAAGTAGTAAGTAATAAAACAAAATTCGTTCAGCTCCAGCTAAGCTGTGTAGAAGAATCATCAAATTATAAACCAAAATATTTTAATTTCTGAAACAATACTCGTTTAAACCATTTAAAAAAAAAAACGACTTTTCCCCAAATTTCGCATAATGTCCACTTTATCGTTAAGATTGTGATTTTTTTTTTTAATAGTAAGTATACTCCACACCATTTCTTCATCTTACCCTGATAACGCTGAACCTAGTTAGAAAAACAATGAATTATAATAATATGATGTTGAAATTTCAAAATCCGACAAAATACTTTTTGGAGTTATTAATGATTTCTTAAATAATTATTACTGAGGTCAAATCTAAATAGCTTAGCTAGTAGCATTTGTTTTAAATACGAAATTAAAGCGTTTTTTCTGTACCCTTAGCCAAATTCAGATCAAGAGTTGATATTTTTGATGTAATTATTATTACTATCCAAAAAGTGGCTAAAAATAAGTTTAACCGTTGTTTCTGTTTGGCCAGTTCTTAAAAAAAAACACCTTTAATTTTGTATACATACATTTTTTCATTTTTTTTTTTAGAAATATTTGTGTGTGGCGATTATTTTGTATTAATGAATATTTGTTGTAGATTTGAATTTAGTTCAAACATATTTGAGATTTGTTTAGTAATTTCTCCTCGAAAACAGCTGATTTACTTTTTAAAGTTATATATTACTTAAAATATCATTTGCAAAGTCTTAGGGCATCTGTAAAAACTTTTCAGATTTGGTCGCATCCCAGACTCTTTTTAAATTTTGTTAAGGACTTTGAATTTTCATAACAAAACCAATACTTTCCTTACACTTGTATAAAACAAATTCAAATTCATATCCTTTCAAAATAATCCCTATCTATCTATTTCGATCTCAAAAATGTTAAAATGGTTCTATTTCCACAAACAAACAACTCCTTATTTTTAATTCTATACATTGTAAGTCGTTATCGTATGAATTTTTGTTGATAAAAGACTCGAATAAGAACCTAAATCTTGAATTTCCCAGAATCCATTTTGTTCGATCTTCCTTCGCATTCGTATGAATACTTAAGGATTACTTTTATATTATTTGTTGAATCTCTTAAAGAAATGTCAAATGCTTACATTATCTAAGTGTATTTCTTGTTGTCACACTGTTAGCATGACTCTTTAGGATAAAGGATGTATGTTTTGTTAAATCAACAATGTGTGAGGATAATGAAGGTAAATTTTAACATATAAATACTTTTTTAAAAGCCATCCTACTTATAGATACTTTTAAGGACAAGAAGCAGGAAAAGATTTTTTCTTTTGGAATATTCGCTTGATAAAATAGTCAAATCTATATTTTAAAATATAAAGAGACATTTTCTACCCAATCGAACATTGGAAACGAATTTCCCATATCCTCATATCATCATAACACTCATGGGAAATTATAAGTATCTCTAAGTACCCATTAATAACTTCGAAGAAGCACCCGTGCAACGCGTCTTCGTCGTCGTCGACACCATCGAGTCGAGGTCGTTCAACATCAAATTTTTACTTTCTTTTAAGGGACAAGTATTTGTTTAGTACTATAAAAGTTAAGGTTTTCAAAAAGAAGTTATTTAAACTTGTGGCAGAAATTATATAAAAGCTTAAAATGTCAAATAAAGTACCCGAAAAACATGTACCTATACATGTAATGAGTACAAAGTTGTTTGTAATTAGTACATAAATTATTTGATTTCTATTGTAAAGAGGTAATAGATGTAATTAATAAATAGATTAATTTAATGGATTTATGCAAAGAAAATTTATACGTATGTAACGACCACAAATATAATTGTTATTAGCACATACAGACATTACTCGCTAAGTCAACCTATACTTACTTGAGATAAGCTGACACACTTTTTTATTATACCTAAAACCATTATTTAAGCTTATGTAATAATTTAATAAAATGCATAACTCAATAATATACTTGTACTAATCACAGTCAACTGAAATAATGTTAATAAAATAATTCCATAATTCTATACAAAAATTTTAACCTTGCGATGATTCAATAGGAAAATGTAAAAGAATCTTACTCTAAAGCTAATAATGGTTGGACAATATCTCTCTAGCGCCTTTTTCTCTTTTGAATTTCGTGGCTCTGTACAAAGTGCTACAAAGCTCTATACATTATTTGAAAGGTCTTGACATAACATACAAATTTAGATTAGTTTGGATATTTTGTTGAACAGTTATAGACGTGTAAAAATGGAGTTCATTAATGCCGAAATTCGCGCTATTTTAAAGTTTTCCTTCGTTAAAGGCAAATCCGCTAGAGAAACATTATAACGCTGAATACAAAAAGAGGCTGGGATGCGACCCACACTGATAACTTCCCATCCCGTCTGCCGATTTTTCTTGCCTACAAGTTTGTCTATATGTACTCGTATCAATTTTCACCAAATTTGCGTAATATTTTTTGTAGGTTTTATTTTTTAATGAAAAAAGGGATTGTTGGATTTTTATATACAAATTACTGAACATCGAAAACAATATTTTCTGTGAAATAAAATAAGTTTAAGCCAATATTTTTAATTTTTGAAAAGCTATTTGAGTCGAAAATCAATATTTACCAACTTTTGTTAATTTTTTTCCGGTTTTTAATTTTTTGTAAAAAAAAACTGTCAGTTCGATTTTTTCAAAATGTTACTGAATGTTGACAACAATATTTCTTGAAAGAAAAAAGTAAATTAAAGCCAATATCTTAAAGTTTTGAAAAGATATTTGAGTCGAAAATCAATTTTTAACAACTTTTATTCATTTTTTTTTTAGGTTTTTAATTTTATAAAAAAATTGTCAATTCGATTTTTCTTAACATTTTTCAAAATGTTGAAAACAATATTTCTTATAAGATAAAATAAGTTTGAAGCCTAAATTTTAAGTTTTTGAAAAGATATTTGAATCGATATTCAATTTTTACCAATTTTGAGTAATGTTTTTTTTTTAGATTTTTATATTTTATAAAAAAAAACTGCCAATTAGATTTTTCTCAAAATTTTATCAGATGTCAAAAACATTATTCTTCGTTGCACAAATTTGTTTTGGAGATGAAATTTTTTTCAATAAATATACTTCTACGATATCACGTTACAATAGTCGAATAGACAATAGTTGAAACGTCGAGAAATGTCAAAATTTTCAATTTGACAAATCGGACCCATTACAATAACTTCCTATGGGAAGTTAAAAAGAATCTCTATCCATTTTTTGTAGATTTGAAAGCCACCTTTGACACTATAAAGAGAAAGTTACTGCTTTTAAAACTTACAGATATAGGCTTGTATATAAGTTCAAAAAAATATATGAACAACTTATAAATCTATGCAAGTCCAGTAGTTAAATTTTGGTATGAGATTGTCAAATCAATTTAAATCTGAAACGAGGAAACGGGAGTTCAACAGGGTTGCATTTTGAGTCCCTTGATTTTTTCCTTCTTCATCAATGACATTGAAAATCAAATTCCGGGTTGTGTTAATTTCGGTGATGTACTTATGCTTTATATGCAGATGACCTTCAGCTCCAGATTAATAAACGGTGATTTTTTAAGAGCTTGAGAACTTTAAAAAAAAAAAAACGCATAAAATTTGCAAAATCTCATCGATTCTTTATTTGAAACGTTAGATTGGTCCATGACATTTACTTTTTGAAGATAATTTCATTTAAATGTTGACCGCGGCTGCGTCTTAGGTGGTCCATTCGGAAAGTCCAATTTTGGGTAACTTTTTCGAGCATTTCGGCCGGAATAGCCCGAATTTCTTCGGAAATGTTGTCTTCCAAAGCTGGAATAGTTGCTGGCTTATTTGTGTAGACTTTAGACTTGACGTAGCCCCACAAAAAATAGTCTAAAGGCGTCAAATCGCATGATCTTGGTGGCCAACTTACCGGTCCATTCCTTGAGACGAAGTTTTCCCTCAAAATGGCCATAGAATCGCGAGCTGTGTGGCATGTAGCGCCATCTTGTTGAAACCACATGTCAACCAAGTTCAGTTCTTCCATTTTTGGCAACAAAAAGTTTGTTAGCATTGAACGATAGCGATCGCCATTCACCGTAACGTTGCGTCCAACAGGTTCTTTGAAAAAATACGGTCCAATGATTCCACCAGCGTACAAACCACACCAAACAGTGCATTTTTCGGGATGCATGGGCAGTTCTTGAACGGCTTCTGGTTGCTCTTCACTCCAAATGCGGCAATTTTGCTTATTTACGTAGCCATTCAACCAGAAATGAGCCTCATCGCTGAACAAAATTTGTCGATAAAAAAGCGGATTTTCTGCCAACTTTTCTAGGGCCCATTCACTGAAAATTCGACGTTGTGGCAGATCGTTCGGCTTCAGTTCTTGCACGAGCTGTATTTTATACGGTTTTACATCAAGATCTTTGCGTAAAATCTTCCATGTGGTCGAATAACACAAACCCAATTGCTGCGAACGGCGACGAATCGACATTTCACGGTCTTCAGCAACACTCTCAGAAACAGACGCAATATTCTCTTCTGTACGCACTGTACGCATTCGTGTGGTTGGTTTAATGTCCAATAAAGTAAACTGAGTGCGAAACTTGGTCACAATCACATTAATTGTTTGCTCACTTGGTCGATTATGTAGACCATAAATCGGACGTAAAGCGCGAAACACATTTCGAACCGAACACTGATTTTGGTAATAAAATTCAATGATTTGCAAGCGTTGCTCGTTAGTAAGTCTATTCATGATGAAATGTCAAAGCATACTGAGCATCTTTCTCTTTGACACCATGTCTGAAATCCCGCGTGATCTGTCAAATACTAATGCATGAAAATCCTAACCTCAAAAAAATCACCCTTTAAATTAAAACAATACTGCGATACTTGGGATCTTAAAATAAATACTTCAAAGGCAAAGATAATGGTTTTTAGATCCCAAAATCGCAGTAACAGGACTAATCGCGATTGGCACCTTGATGGCACAAACATAGAAGAAGTGACTGATTACAAACACGTAGGATAGGATTTACTATAACACATAAATTAAATCTTGGAGCTCATTTTCAAGACAAAGTGAAGGTAGCAAAAGCAGCTATCAATTGTATGTGGTCAAACTTCTTCAAAAATAACTCTATAGATGCGTCGACTAACTTTAAAGTATTTGAGACAACTATCAAAAGTTCTCTCCTATATGTTAGTGAAGTTTGGATACAAGGAATCAGAAGGACTCGAATTAGTCCAACGGAATTTTTCCAAACGTATTTTCAGACTCCCTTCTTATACACCAAACTACGCTATTTACATTGAATCCTGCAGTTTACTTAAAAAAACTTAAAGCTTACGCAGACATAATTGGTAAAATCATGCGTAGACTTAATAATAACATTCATTAAAAGATTAATTTGATAGCTCTACGGGGTTGGTACTCTCCTTTTAAAGACTGGTTTGATTTGGCATCAGAATATAACTATCCGTTGTCAGTAAGTATTGCCACTTAGAAACGAACTGAATGACCTTAAAACCTTCCCATAGAAAGTTATTGTAATGGGACCGATTTGTCAAATTGAAAATTTTTGACATTTCTCGAGGTTTCAAAGTCAAAATAAAAGATTTTTAGAAAGATGTCTGTGCGTGCGTGTGTACGTACGTTCGTACGTCCGTACGTTCGCAACGTTTTTTTCGTCGTCCATAGCTCAAGAACCAGAAATTTTGTTATACAGATAATAAGGCAAAAAGATGCAGAAACGGCTCTCAAGAAAATTGAGTGGGTTGTTTTTTTTACCATAGCAGTTTGAAAAAAAAGGTGATAATTTTGGTTAACCCTAGATAACTTACGACACAAAAACGCTAGAGACTTGAATTAAATTTTATATAATAAACTGTAACGTGATATCAAAGAAGTATATTTTTTGAAAAAAAATCCATTTAACACCTCAAAAATTTTACGACTGAAATATGATTTAATCTCCAAAACAACTTTGTGCAAAAAAGAATAATATTTTTGACATCTGATTAAAGTTTGAGAAAAATCGAATTGACAGTTTTTTTATAAAAAATAAAAATCAAAAAAAAACATAACTCAAAGTTGGTAAAAATTGAATATCGATTTAAATATCTTTTCAAGAACTTGAAATTTAGGCTACGAAATTATTTTATCTTATAAGAAATATTTTTTCAACATTTGATAAAATTTTGAAAAAAATCAAATAGACAGTTTTTTTTACAAAAAATAAATTTATAAAAAAAAAAACAATATTAAAACTTGGTAAAATTTCACTTTCGACTCAAATCGCTTTTTCAAAATTTAAAATATTGGCTTTAAACGTATTTTATTTCACAGAAAATATTGTTTTCGATATTCAGTCATTTTTATATAAGAATCGAACAGTCTATCTATCAATCTACAAAAAATAGTACGCAAATTTGGTAAAAATTGATACGAGTAGACAAACTTTTAAGCAAGACAAATCGACAGACGGAATGGGAAGTTATCAGTGCGGGTCGCATTCTAGCCTTCTTTTTTTTATTATAGATGAAACAATGTATCAAAAATCAATAACCCGGACAAGAGAGTCTGTTAGAAGAATAGCGTTCTATTTTTGAAACGAGTGTACTGCCAATGAGATGAGTCAAATCTTTAAAATGTGCGTTGAAAATGCTTGAGCTTAAGTATAGACCTCACATAAATGGTTTGAATCCGAATTGTTCACTATGTAACCTTAATCGCATTTCTTAGCTTTTTGTACAATTACTAAGGAAATCCGACGATAATATTTTAATAATTTTTTTTAATAAATATGATTTAAAATCATGAAAATGAAAATAAATATAAACCAGCATAAAAGTGTTCATATATGCGTTTCACCCCGATTTATTTATTTTTAAAATAAACGGTGTTCAGGAAAAAACAATTCGACTGTTAACAGTCAAATATTACTTCTTCAAAAGGTCTTCTTGCAGTTTATGACCTAAAGTATCATAAATAATTTTTATCATACATAATTTTGAATGACTTTATTTAAACCCGCTCCCGAAATCAATTGTTCGTAAAATTACTAATTTAATCTCAAACGTCTCTGCATAAGAGCAAGCTCGTATGACCTATCTGACACTGTAAACATTTTTAAAATCATCACTTTGTGTGGAGAAGAGGTGTTAATGTAAATAAGCCAAACAAAATAGGCTCCATCACTTAAGTGAAATAAAAAGAACAAACAAAAAATATCAATAATGAATTTGACGCTGCTAAAATAATAGAAAAGTTGGCAGTATTAATAATTAATGTTCTTTCGCATGGGAAGCAATTTTCTTTCATCGTTTAATGACTTGTGATGTGATCAAAAGCATAAAACACAATCTCTATAGCCCTCGTGTATAAAACAATTGATTTCATTTAGTCTACAGTACAATGGAACATAAAGTAGCATAACATTTTTCAAGGCTTACAAAGCTAAATGTGTGAAAGTCGATGAGGTATCAATGGATGTTGAAAAAGGCTTTTTTGGCAAATTAAGTGCCTACTTCTCCATTCACAATTGACACACTTTGTATTGAAAAGTTAAAAATATTTAATATTTTTTCGTTTAAAGGAATATTAGTTAAAAACTAATCAACTTGTATCAAATCAAATATCAATTTATCCACGCTTATCCTATTAATTTAAACATCGATACAAAATTCGTGAACTAAATTCTTATACGGTTCAATGAACAAATTATCAAATTAACAATTTCAATATTGTCACTATATTGGTATATATTAGGTAAATGATGCAAGTACATAGGTTTATGCAACGACTTCATTGATGCCCTCAGGTTTTATTACTAAATTAATTGAATCACTATCGCAAATGCTGTGGTGGAGGTACTTTGCATGTCAATTACCATCAAAGCTATAACTTGTCTATTTGTATATTCCGATACAGTATATAACTTGGCTTATAGGTAATATTGATGCATCAATGCTAATTAAGTGGTAATGAATTGCCTGTTGGAATTTTACAACACTTACGTTAATTTGACATTGATTAGATGGAATACAAATAGTTCGTATGAAGTACAGGTTTACATAGAAATATGTAGCCAATTGTTTAGAACCAATTTTGTGTCCAATTAGTTAACGTATTTGAATTTCTTGCATCTAAGTTTAGTAATCGTTGGTTTATCGAGGTTCAATTATTCAATTCTTATAATAAGAATCAAGTTTTAAAAATCATATCTCCTTAGAAAAATACAAAAACAAATAAATGTATTTCCCAATCGTTTATAGACAATCAATTGATTGGAAACATCTGAAAATTTATTCGCTGAACTATTTAGATCCGTCCATGATTAGAAAAACAATGATTTGAATATTCAAGTTGTTGTCAAGCCAGTAGAAAATACAAATTCTGAACATTTGTAAAATTGAAACACCTTTCATAAGCTTGATAGATAAGGCTTTATTTGCTTCAAGCACAATGTGATATTATTATGTTTGCTTTCGACGGAGAGAGCCATGACACCTACTGTATTTGAATCTTTATGGAATCAATTTTCTTTCACAATTATGCAGTTGCAAGAGTATTGAAAGGCCTTGCT
Source organism: Eupeodes corollae (assembly GCF_945859685.1). Taxonomy (NCBI): domain Eukaryota; kingdom Metazoa; phylum Arthropoda; class Insecta; order Diptera; family Syrphidae; genus Eupeodes; species Eupeodes corollae. The sequence continues at coordinate 286,697,750 of NC_079147.1, forward strand.
TGGATCGAATCGGACCTTGATTGGTGTTGTTTTCTCTAGCATCTGTCTTGTTCACCTTGATATTAACTCATCTGTTTTCCCTTTGACACTTTGAAACAGAATCAGACAAAAACCCTTGGAGTAATAAGCGATTGAACTAACTGAAACACTAACATCGCTTGAACAGCAATTTTTTTTCGGTTTCTTATTTCATCGATATTTTCACATTAAAAAAAAAACCTTGCATATGTCCATCTTAAAATATTTTGCTTTAAGACTCGAACTTTTTTGTTACCCCTCAGCTCTTCAGTTGAACTTTTGATATTTTGTTTCAGTCTCACATCAAGAATGTTTAATGCTTTCGACCAATGTGCTTCAGTTACTCTTTTTAAATCCTTTGATATATTTTTAACGCCGGTCGATGCTGTGTTTAATGGTTAAATATTTAAAATAATTAAAAAAGGAGCCCTGTGTGATGATAAAATTACATATGCCAAGCGATACTATCCGCAACAAACTTTTCCACATGAATAAAAACGAGCAAAACTTACGACGATTAAAAAAAAGCAAAAAAGCGTTCTTTGCAAAATTGTAAAATTATTACAAGATGAATAAGTTGCCTGCTAGAGAAAAAGGTTAGTAAAAAACAACTTGCTAAAAGAGACGTTTTAACACTCTTGCATCTTCTGGAACACACAATAGGAGAAAACTTGTCAAAAACTACACAGTATTGCAATGTCATCATTTGACAGAGTTACTATGGTTTCAGTAATTGTGCAGCTTAACCTCATTGTACCTACAAGTTACTAAAGATAATTATATCCTTTACGAATAATAGAACTTTAAAAGTAAAAGTGGACGGGTACGATTAAAAACTAATGAAATTAAACAACGGTACAACACAAGGTTCACCGCTTTCTTTAATTCTATAAACAACATGTGCATAGACTCGTTGATAGATGGCCTTTTCCAGCCGACCTACGAACGCAGCTTTATTAGAGTTTACGCCGATAACAACTATTTTGTCGTTTCTGGTAACCCTTATCAGGTTAAATTGTCAAACAAGTGAACTTGTCAATGTTCAGTTGGTCTGATAAAATGGTCGAAATTATCCTTCCGGAACACTCACTTTCCATTAAAGATAAACAAACATTTTTGGAGTTACTTTTACGGGGAACTTGACCTTTGATTCGGTTCACAATGATATCTTCCCATCCCGTCTGTCTTGCTTAAAAGTTTGTAGGTCTTCGGGTTGTTTTATAAAAGTTGTCAGTTGAATTAGTTTTAAAAATTTTAAAATTACCAACAATATTTTTCATATACAGAAATAGTTCAGTTTGAAACTCTAGTTTTGTTAAACAGATTTTTAGTCGGAAACAAATTTTTACCAATTTTAGTAGCATTTTTTGAATTTTTACAAATTGGATGAATAACATTAAGTTGAGAATTATAAAGAAAATTTGTTTTTTTTATGAGGAAAAAAACTGACAGTTGGATTTTTATAAAAAAAAGACTATTAAATATTGAGAACAATATTTTCTGTAAAATAAAAAGTTTGAAGGCAATATTTTTAATTTTGAAAAGCTATTTGAGTCGAGAGTAAATTTTTACCGAATGTTAGTATTGTTTTTTTTTTTTTTTAACTGACAAAACGGCGCACTCAGGCTAGGTTGCCTGTAAAAAATGTAAGATTTATTTTAAGTCTCTAGCGTCATTGGTTTTTGTGATATTTAGGGTTCACCAAAATTTTAATCCAACAGTTTTGAAGTTTGGCACACTTACAAAAGGATGTCTATTGAAGATCCAAAAAAAGTCCCCAAAAATCCACCGTCAGTTCTAGCGGCAGTTAAGAGAAAGAAGGAGTTTGATTCAGTTTTTTACGTTTATATTGAAAACTATTTGTCGTATCAAAAAATGTTGTTGTTCCACAAAATTAAAGCTCATTAGATTTCGTATCTCTTATAGTTTATAAAATAACTCTAGTGGCAGTAAAGAGAAACATACGACTCTTTTCGGTTTTTCGGGTTTGTCTTGAAAACTTTTTGTCGTATCAAAAAAAACTTCTACAAAATTAAAGCTTATTAAATTTCCAAAAGAAACATTAAATTAATTTGTTTGCATTTGTTTTAGTTTGTAAACAAACTCAAATCTAATGGACCAACAGCAGCCCTATGGATTCAGTTGTTTAATGTGATAACATTGATTAAAGATTTTATTCACGCTGAGCAGCCTGGCGATTGGAGTGCCCATATTAACTGTGTGAAGAATATGATTCGATATTTCCATGCCGCCGGACACTTCTTGTACGCCAAATCATGTCACCTGTATTTGGACATCAGGACATGATAAAAATGCATTCTGGAATGACCCCATACGAATTGAAAACCTTCGTGAAAGAGGGTTACTTTTCTATGAGAAGAACTGACGGATTTTGGACAGGGGTGTGGTGGGACCAGACGATTAAACAAACTCTAATGCGTGGAATGAAGAGTACGAGCTTGACGCGAGATCGTGAAATCACTGATAGCGTTCTAAGCAAATGGGTTCTAGGACTGACTGCTACTCATGAAATTTGCTTATCACTCCAAGAATTCTCAGTGCGTTCTTTTTTCTATACTAGTGAGCAACATGAAGATTTTGGAGAGGCACGTAGATTTAGAGATAATACAGAAATTGCTGTCAAATTGGTTGCAAAGTCATCCTCCATATTCAGTTACAAATGGAATCATGCCAATAGCGAGTGGCATCGTTTCTGATGATAAAGTGACTTGCTACAATGCCTATTCCCTAGGCATTCAGGTAATGAGCCATATAGTGGGCCAACGTGTTTCAGAAGTGAAAGTGTCGCAAAAATTCTGAAAAGATTCGACGTAAAACTGTGGTAATAGATCCTTTGATGAAATTCCAAAGAATAAGTATAAGTAAGCAGTCCGATGAAGACTTAAAGACTTTTATGGAGAATGATTTGGCTCCCTTTCCATTATGATTGCTTGATGAAAATGGGATGCGAAAATGACATAAGTATATTGATTTCTTTGAATTTGGCTTTATTGTAGATAGTGGATTCTTACTACACAAAGTATTGTGGCCCAAAGATTCCGATATTTCAACAATTTGCCATTCCTACTTTAAGTACCTTCAAAAACATTATTCGCCAATAAATTGTACTGTAGTGTTTGATGGTTACTCTTCTTTGAAATACAGTACAAAAAGAGCAGAACGAAATAGAAGATATAGACTTAAGAAGTCAGTCGATATTCAATTTGATCATGTAACAGAAGGCAGGTTCAGGCAACATAAGGGCATTCATTTGCAGTCAACTTCATTCTTTAATCATACTTTTTGACCAAAGCAACACTAGTTTTTTAAGTGTCATAAATTTCAAATTCAGAAATTCACTTCGCAAACCTCTAATTTAAGTTCATAGTACAAAAAGAAGCAACAAAGTTATTGTCTACAAAACACTCCTCAGGCAAGCTACAAGTCTACCACGGTTTGTATTTTGTATTATAAAGAAAAAAAAAAGATTCATAGAGTAATAAAGTTCAGCTTTCAGTTGAATAAAAAACACATGATCAACTGTCATTTTGATAGAAGTGGACTTGACTTAATAGTTAGGGATATTTATCTTGACTAACTTTCCAGTCAAATTTCCATTAAAGTGGACTTACTTGGAAGGTAATTTTTTGGCTGCTGGCAAATCAGATACTAGAGACTTTCCTAACTTTTAAGACCCTTATGTCGTCTGAACCTGCCCAGTGATAAACATCAAACAAAAAGATTTTATTTCCAACGAAAAGAATAAGTCAAAACTGATACCTTTTCTATCCACGGCACTTTGTAACCAAGGAATAGAAATGAGAGAAGCGCCAGATGATGCTGACCTAATAATAATTCAAACTTCAATAGAAAAATCTGTGAAGACTGCAAACGTTCCAGTGATAGGTGAAGATAATAATGTCCTGTTCACCAGAACAGTAAATAATTTTCATCAATAAGTTATTTATAACCTTATACTATTTTTTCCTTCGGGTATTTAATAAGCTTTAATTTTGTAGAATATTTTTTTGATACGATAAATAGTTTTCAAGATAACAGCCGTATGTTTCTCTTAACTGCCGCTAGAGCTCACTTCGGATTCCTGGGGACTTTTCTTTTTGGGTCATCACCAGACATCCCTTAGTAAGTGTCCCAAGTTTTAAAACTGTTTGATTTTTTTTAGGTGAAAACCTTTATTAAATGGACTGCCACGCAATTTTCTTGAGGGCCCTTTCTGAATCTTTCTGCATTATTATCTCTATAACAACATTTATTTGAATTCGATATCTCTGTTGGTTCCTGAGTTATGGACGACGAAAAAAACTTCGCAAACGTACGGACGTACGTACGCACGCACAGACATCTATCTATAAACCTTTTATTTCTACTCTAGAGACCTTGAAACCTCGAGAAATGTCAAAATTTTCAATTCGACAAATCGGACCCATTACAATAACTTTAAAGTTAAGTTAAAAAGATTGTAAATTACTCAACATCTAGAAACAACGCATTAAAAATAAAATTTTCCTAAACCCCTTGTGGAAGGTACACTTCAGCACAGCTTAACCATTTTTATGTGAACTTCAAAAAGAAACCCGTCACAGGTGACAGGTGCCCTTAGATCGAAAAATGTGGAAGGCTTTAGAGTCGAAGTTGAATATGTATCTTTTGATCATCTAGCATAAAGTCAATCAAAACATCCGTTGTCGAAGCTGTCGAAAAAGTTATTTCTTCAACCAACAAATCAAAGAAAATTGTAATCTGTATATGAGTTGACTAACATGCTCTATATCTCTAGAGCCCCTAATTGCTTTTAGAATAGATATACAAATATCAGCTGAGAACTTACCTCTATAAAAGCGAAATCCACTTCAATTCAACAGGAATGTCGCGAAATACAAAAAGGCAAACACTTCCAACGCTATGTTCAAAATACTACATAAAGACTAAACTTCCGAGCTATCTGCAATTTCTTAAGCTATTCCTGTTGACGTTCCTTCCTTCGGACGTTCCATTATCCTAACACAAAACCTAAGTATACTAAAAGGATTAAGCACTGCTTGTACAACCTGCAGAGCAAATATTATAAAAATACAATATGTACAACATTTTTTAACTTGAACTGAACAAATTCCTAAATGGGCCCGTTCTTAAGGGTTCTTAATTACGAACTTACAATTTAATGACCGTCACATTATTATGATCCTTTTGCAACGTTAATAAATTGGTCAATTTAATGTACTGCTACCACTTTCAATTTTTTCGTTAAAGTTCTGAAAAATTATAGAAAAAAAGCTGAAGATCATAAATCCGTCTTCAGAGTTGTTAAATTTCCCTTTTTCACATCGTTATGCTTTTCCCATGAATTTCATATCTCCATTTGAAAATAATTCTATTCAGCTTTTCGTAGGATAGCGAAATTTTTTCTATACAAATCCATATGATAATCTTAAATAAGTTGTCATAAGTCATATCATAAACTCGTCGTCCTTTATCCGTATAAAAGATATTACATCTCTCGTATCATCTCTTCTATGTGTGTAGTGAAGTTCATCAAAAAGAGTTGATTCTTCAACAATATTTCCATATCATATTGTAAATAACTGTCCTCTTGATCCATTAAGTTATATAGTCTCCCTATTCAAGGACAACACAACATGAAAGGGTTTATCGAATTATATGGAATCAAAAATTCCAAAATATTTTTTTTCTCATTTGAAGGATTATTTGTATGAAAACCGAACGAAAGAACTAAAAAACAAACAACTCAACCCATCCTTAATCGTGGATATAAGAAAAATATTTATAAAAAGTTTGTATCCTTAAAAAGGACACAACAAGCTTCACAAGAGTATCAAACATTTGTTGGACAATCCTTGGAAAAAAAACATTTATTTTCAACATTCTCATACCTGGAATATTTGTATCTTTTTTTTAAAGCTGGAAATCGTAGTCCATAAAACCCTTATATGCCATATCCTTGCCCGATACAATACCAACAAAATAAAGAAATGGATACGAATCATCAAACTAAGTTGATAATTCAGTGTCTGGAGCTGAATGTGGACTGGAAACGGTCGCATAGTGTGTAATCCACCTTCCTTTTTATTTTATTTTTTAAAAACATATTTTTTATTTGCCAACACACTAAAATATAAAATTGAAAATAAGAAAAAATGGAATAAGAATAAGGGTTCTCTTTTTTATTGGTGCGCACCACTTGTTGCACAAGGTGTCGTTTAGGAATCACCTAAATCAATTTCTCCCCACCCCCTCCACATTGTGAAAGAGGTCAATGGTCAGTTTGAACGATTGACGTCTCGTATACAACTCTTTAAGGATACACAACCCCACATCAGACGATAAACATACATTTTAAAAAGGACTTACGGGGATAAGACCTGAAGCTAAGGATACTTTTTTCCAACTCACGCGGGATTATGTCGACAATAAAAAAAAAAAAATAACCATAGCATCATCTGGGATTTCAACTAATTCAATAAAGTTTCAGTTTCGATTATCCTTCGTTTTCTTTTTTGTATCATCATTTTTATTTTATTGGTAGGTGCCTTTGCCTCGGTTGTGAAAAGGATTGCTTTACCCCCGTCAGAATCAGAATGAATGTATTATTTATTGAAGGATAAAAGAGTTTGTATATAGTTGAGACAAGACGATTGATTACTGGAGATATTTATATAAACCTTAAGGGGGCCTTGCAAATAGCCTTCAACTGTCTTAACAACCTTTAGCACCTGATGATGAACGACCTTACGCATTGCTCAAGTAATTTAGTTTCTAAAAATAAGTAAAATTATGTGGACACAAGGTTTGTGTTTTAATATTAAGTATGTACCCTTTTCGATTTTGTTTAGGGTTCTTTTTTAGAAGGTAAATAATTCAGAAATAATTAAAAATGGCTGCCGTGACTGCTGACACGAGGACCTACTGTACACATCTTCTTGACAATTATCGGTTTTAAAAGGCACTCAATGGTTTCTCCCATAGGACCCAAGCCAACATTTGCTTGCCCAAATTTTTGCAAACATTAAAATTTTGAACCAAAGTTAAATACAAGCTTCCACTTTGATCAAGCGAATTAATATTGTGCTTGCCTTAAATTTAATGAATACTTAAGTTCAGAATATAATAAGGAATAAGATAAAAATTCGGCAAACCAAACCTTTCCAGAAATTTCGTCTAGAACAAAGAGGAGGATGATTTTAAAGAGTGTTAAAGTCGATCCAGATATTGCTTGTGTTTCGAAGGAATTTCAGTCTTTATAAAATTTCAAAGTTAAAGAGCTTGATTCTAATGATGATTTGAAGATTTTAAATCAAGCAGAGATGACAAAACATCAATATCTAGTTATCATTAACTTGCTCAGCCAGAAGATGATATTTTACCAAATGACGCTAAAGTTCTTAGAGAATGTAACCAAGAAGTTATTGCAGTAATACAAATATCGCATTCATTGTCAATATTTTCGCTTCATAAAAATTTGGAAATTGATTTTTAAGCCTAAAATTTCAAATGTCTGGAAGGATCAAATCGACATCTCAAATCGACAATACAAATCAACAGTCTGAAGACTTGATCCTTTATCCAAAAGGTCTGTTAAAAAGTTTAGGTAGCTTTATTTTAATAAGCCTGCAAATAATGTAAGAGCTTATTCAGAAAAAATAATATTCAAATCGGTTCACTAGTTCTGAAAAAATTAAACACTAAATAACGGTCCTATATGGGGTACCATTATGAAGCAATACAAAAATAACGGGTTATTCATTATCTACAATTATATCCAGCTAAGCTCACACAACAACTGAAGCCATCTTTCAGATATGTGCTTCAACAACAGGTGGCAGTAAAAGGCGATTTTTCGAACACAATTTTTTTTAGCAATGAGGCACATTTCTTACTCGTGGGTATGTTAATAAACAAAATTGTCATATTTGGGGTTCTGAGGATCCTCAAGTAATTGACGAGAAGCCATTACTTCCACAAAAAGTCACTCATGCGCTCGTTTTTGGCACGGAGTTGAGATTGAACCTTACATCTTCGAAAACGACAAAGGAACGACTATCGCCTTGAATTCGGAGCGTTATTGTCATTTGATAACCTATAAGCAACAATCTTAAAAAACAAATTTACAAAATCAAAAGTGATTCACTCAGTACATTCCTAAGGAATTTAACGACTGATTTTTCGCCATGGAAAGCAGCCAAGCGCCTGAAAAGACCGCAGTTACAAAACTCGCCCTTGAAATCTGAAGATGGGAAATGGATCGGTAACCCGAAAGAAAAAGGTAACCTTTTCGCTGAACATCTTGCGAATGTTTTTAAGCCATACTCATAAAACGTGGCTGAAAATAGCTTACAGTTTGTTGATAAGATAGATGAAAGTGAAATACCAATTGTAAGACTTAAAGAAATAAAAAGTATGTGTCTACATCAACTATCAAATAAAAAATCACCAGGTTACGATCTAATTACTGGTCAGGTTATGAAAGAAATGTCATTGAAAGCCTTCATAAAACAAAGTATAATAAATGCATGCCATAAGCATTGGTATGTCCCGCACCATTGGAAAATTGCTGAAGTAATTGTCATACCAAAGCAAGGTAAACCACCTCCAGAAGTGAGGGCTAACAGACCAGTATCGCTTATACCAATCATTGCAAAAGTTTTTGAAAAACTGCTTCAGAAGAGACTTAGCAAAATCATAAAAGAAAGAAGGTTAATCCCAAACCATCAGTTTGGCTTTAGAAATAAACATTCACGATAGAGTAAGTTCATAGAATATCGGATGTAATAGAAAAAGCATTAGAAGAAAAACAAGTATTTTCAGCTAGATGTTGCTCAAGTTTTTGGCAAGGTTTGGCATGAGGGACTTGAGACTACAAACTGCAAAGGGATCTTATCAGGCAGTACTTTGAAATATTAAAATCGTACATCTCAGACCAATTCTTGAGAGTAAGGTACGATCATGAAAACTCGGAATTGAAGAAAATAGAAGCCGATGTACCACAAGGAAGTGTCCTAGGTCCTACCCTGCATTTACTATACACAAGTTATATTCTAGTTGGTAATCACACCATAATGGCTACTTTTGCAGATGATAACGCAATTTTGGTACCGGACAAATGTGTCTCTAAGGCAGCAGTAAAACTACAAAATGCCAAATGACACAGTGAGAGCTTGGACCGAAAAATGGCGTATCAAACTAAATGAAACAAAATCTTCACATATAAACTTTATAAATAAAAAGATAAACAATATTCCAATATTAATTAATAATCAAGCTGTACCTTACGCCAATACGGCCAAATACCTTGGAATGATTTTGGATGCAAAGCTAAAGTGGAAAGAGCACATCAAAAAGAAAAGAAAAGAAAAGAAAAGAACTAAAGTTGAAATATAGAAAAATGTACTGGTTGCTTGGTAACAACTCTGATTTATCAATCCAAAACAAAAAAGAGGCTGGGATGCGACCCACACCGATATCTTCCCATCCCGTCTGTCGATTTGTCTTGCTTAAAATTTTGTCTATATGTACTCGTATCAATTTTTACCAAATTTGAGTATTATTTTATGTAGATTTAATTTTTTATGAAAAAACGGACTGTTGGATTTTTATATAAAAATTACTGAATATCGAAAACAATATTTCTGTGAAATAAAATAAGTTTAAAGCCAATATTTAAAATTTTTGAAAAGATATTTGAGTCGAAAATCAATTTTTACCAACTTTTTTTAATGTTTTTTAGGTTTTTAATTTTTTGTAAAAAAAAACTGTCAATTAGATTTTTTTCAAAATGTTACTGAATGTTGCAAACAATATTTTTTGAAAGATAAAAGTAAATTAAAGCCAATATCTCAAAGTTTTCAAAAGATATTTGAGTCGAAAATCAATTTTTACCAACTTTGAGTAATGTTTTTTTTAGATTTTTATTTTTTTATAAAAAAAATGCCAATTCGATTTTTCTCAAAAATTTATGAGATTTCAAAAACATTATTCTTCGTTGCACAAAATTTATTTGAAGTCGATATCTTTTCTGGTTCTTGAGCTATGGAGGGCGAAAATAACGTAGCGAATGTATACGGACGTACGAACGTACGTGCACACGCACGCACAGACATCTTTCTAAAAATCTTTTATTTCGACTCTAGGGACCTTCAAACGTCGAGAAATGTCAAAATTTTTAATTTGACAAATCTGACCCATTACAAAAACTTCCTATGGGAAGTTAATCAAAATCAAAAATCAAGTACTAAATCCTGTTTGGACCTATGGAATCATATTATGGGGCTGTACTAAGGAAACAAATACCGAAATCATTCAAAAATTCCAAAACAAAGTCCTTCGTGGAATATTTAATGCTTCTTTGTGGAAAGTATTAAAAGTTTAAACCTCCTCTAAAGTGATTGTACAAAGTAAGTCCTGATGAAGAGGTGGTTTTAGTGGTTAAGAGTCCCACACTACTTGATGTCGAATACTGCCAAGTGTCTTTTGAGGATTTTCTCCTATCAAAAAAAAAACATTCATCCAATTTGTATTTGTTTATATGAGAAATAAAAACTTTTAAGAAATGCTACTAAAATTGGTAAAAATTGGTTAACGACTAAAAAATCTCGTTAATAAAAATAGATTTTAAAATCAAACTATTTCGTCAAATGAAAAATGTTGTTAGCAGTTTTTAAATTTTCAGAATCATTCAATTGACAACTTTTTTAACAAAACACGAAAACCTACAAACATTTTAAGCAAGACAAATCGACAGACAGGATGGGCAGTTATCAGTGGGGGTCGCATCCCAGCCTCTTCTTTTATTTAAGAATCTTGTGGAAAATCAATTGAATACAAAAATAAATAGAATAGGATCTGATAATGGATCAAAATATACCAGTCGTGTTTTTAGATAATGGATCAAAATATACCAGTCGTGTTTTTAGACAATTGTGTAAATCCAATCCAAAGCTGGAACTCAAAGCAAGTTTGATGCCAGAAGCGATGAATTTGTCTTAATAGGATATTGAGATGATGCAAAAGCGTATAGGCTCTGGAAAAGGGCTACAAGATCCATAATTAAAAGTCGAGATGTGGTTTTTATAAAAGATAATAAAAATAAAAAGCAGACAAAATTTGTTGAGTTTGAGCGGGTAAACGATGAATCACGATCGAGTTTAAAGTAAGGGCAAGGAATGGATAAGGCTGATAATGAAGGAACGCATGATGAAGAAGGTGACGACAAATAAACCGGTGGGGCTGATGATGATAATACAAACAAAACGGCAGAGGTACCAATCAAAAATGTTCATGACGGAAAAACGAAAAATGAAAACCTGGATTAAACTTCTGGCAATGAAGATTTAGAGGAATCCTTAGATAACTAAGATGTAAACTGCATCGATTTTAAAGCAAATTATTTGCGCAAAGGTACACGGAATTAGAATTTAAAGAAGGAGAAAGAAACTAAATCCACTACATCAAGCCCGAGGTCCATATCTGTCAGAACAATCAAAAGAGAATGATCCTAAATTCTAGCCAAAGGTTATTCACTACTTTACAGTGTCTATTATTTCAGCACATTGGGAATAATAGCTCCATCTGGATTCTCTACGCTATTGCTCCGGTATACGATCTTAATCTTCACCACACCGACATTTAAACTGAATTCTTTTATGGAGACTTGGACCAGGAAATCTCCATGTAACAGCTAATAGGCTATGTGAATGACATATATAAAGTTTGTAAACTTCAAAAATCAATTTAAGGTCTGAAACAATCAGGTTATCAATGGAACAAAAAACTTGACAGCACACTTCAGGAAATCAGTTATAAAAATTCGAGCTATGATGAATGTATTTATTTCAAAAAATAAAATGTCAAAAGTCAAACCGGTTTTGTAAACATCAAATTGCAGCTTGAAAAATATTTTAAAACTAAGCACATGGGTGAACCCACGTTAACAATAGGATGGGAGATTTTAAAAGATCAAAAACAAGGAACTTTATCAATTATCCAGTCAAATTATGGTATAAGCTTAATTTTAAAATATAATCTTGCCAACATAACCATTGCAGCCCAAAACTAAACTAGAAAAAGAACCTAAAATTAAGGAAAAAACTAAGCCTAGTAAACCAAAAGTCATATCAAGAGCTCATAGCGATTCACTTGTCTGCATTCAGTTGGCCTGATATAGCGTATTCTGTGAATACTCTATCACAATTTGACCAAGACCCAAGAGTTCAACATTGGTATTCAGCTAGTTCTAAGGAATTAAAAGATACTTCAAATACAAAATTATTTTATCGCAGGTCTGGAAAGCCGATCATAGCTTATTCTGACTCAAGCTTTGCTGAAGACCTATATGATAGAAAGTCGCAATGTGGTGCTGTGTTATTTGTACTTGCTGGTGTACCAATCGATTGGGAATATCGTTAACAGCCTCTGTTACGTTTTCCAGCGCAGAAGCAGAGTATGTCACCTCAACAACAGCTGCGAAACGAGCCAAGTACTTCAAACTTCTACTTGTCGAACTAAACTAACATTGCTTAAATGACAGAATAAGATAGTCCTTTTTTTGGTTGAAACAATGACTCAGACAGTTTTCATCTTATTGATCTGAAACTTTGAATATATCATAGAAAATAAATACCTCTATGGGTTGCCTAAATGCCTTAATATTACAGTATTTTTCCAATGAACTATAAAAATCAATAATGTTGTATCTGAGATAATTTCTCTATTTCATAATTGGAATAACAGCATTCAATTTCTTTTTATTAAAAACTCAAATTTAAAACCGTTGGAAGAAATTCGCATCATCAGATTGGTCTTTGGGTCTAGGTATTGACAAAATTGCTGAACACATTCTTTCCACGTTCATCAAAGTCTGATAAAAGTTTCTCTCTTGCTATAACGCAAAAAAAAATTGCTTAACATCATTAAGTTTAAGAATATTCACTTTATTCAACTAATGAGCCCAGAGCTCCAAAGTCTTAACACCAATTTGTGTGGCTTTTTTAAGTTCTAATGAAAACTCCTTAAAAATCATCCACAATTTCTACCACCTGCTGTTTTTTGACTTATGGGACTAAATACATCTACAATATTCCAATTAAACTTTTAGTCTCAAAACTCCTCGTCCTCATTCACAGCAGATGCTGGATTCTAAAGAAAACATTTCCATTTTCTTGCCACGAGTTTGATTATGATGTGAATTATTAACGAGTACCCTTAGAAGAAAAACAAAAAAATCACCTTAAATTAAACACATTCCTCAAAAAACAAACCAACCAACACAAAAACCTCCTGAATTCTTTTTAAACACTTTCAATTCAACCTTAAAAACCCCACAATTGAACCTATATCATCCTTAAGTTGTTGCTTTCTCTTATTTTTCTGTTTAATTTCAGGATAAAAATGACTTTTTTTTTTACTTTTTGTTGTTCGGCTTCAAAAACTTTATCTACCGAAAGGATAAAGTTTTTTAAAGTGAAAAATGTGTTTGCCTGTCATATTCTTTTCAGAGTAAAAATTTGACATGCAAAAGTGTTTCGAAAATAACATAAAGGTTGCTTGGGGAAGCAGTTGCATTCACAGTTTTTCAATCTGTTAAAAATTGAAACTACTGCCAAAGTGCATTTTATTGTGTAGTTCGGGATTATTTTTTTTCAAGTAAGAGACATAACCGAAAAGTTGGAACTTATAAACAAAAGAGAGGATTTTATTGAAAATAACTGCAAAATTCATAGAAGGATCAAAAAGTTTTTTGAGGTGGTTTTGAAAATCGATAAATGTCAAGTAAAAATGTTTAAGCAACGTTTTGCGACGATTTTCAATTAAAGGTTTTTAATTTTTGGTATCCCGCTGTTTGGACAGCTGCCAATTTTGAAGTTGTCATCTTTTGACTTTTGACAAGTAAAAAGAATAAAACACTCTTAATAACACATTGAAATTTTGAAGATTCACTATAAAAAAGGTGAATATTTTGCAGTCCAGAGTCTGAAAAACTGAAGCTATTTGGAATTTTCGTGAAACACTTTCGGGGCAGGAAATAATAAAACTGGTAGAAAAATGTGAGCTGATGTTGGGATAAGTTAATAATGTGAAGAATCAAAACCGTATGTGTTCCAAAAGATCAACTGAGAATATTACTGATGTAGGCCGTAGTGTTGACAAATAGCCAGCCATCTCAATTATTCGCTGATCTTTAAAACTAGTCACTCCACAAACGTCACAACACCGTACTTTACGTTAAAATGTAAGCCTTAAAGCTCAATTCAGCTGACGGAAGATTTCAGCAAGATTTCAAACCGGTCAATCACCAGCAACGTCGATCATCTTTATTGCTGAGGCCCATTTAGTTAGTGAGCAAAATTTATGCATTTAAGGCTAGGAGAATTTAAGAAAGATTGTTGGTTGAAAAGATTCTGCATCCTCAAAGTGACACTGTTAGGGGATGCATATACCTGTCTGATTAAAGCTTACTTATTTAAAAACGAGATTGATCTGCTGATTATGGTTATGGTTAAGTGAATGTTCAAGTATTACATTCACAAGATCTCTCTAACTCGAGATTTCAATTATGACATAACGATGGTAGTGAAGCCTACATTAAGTCGGTTGAGTTTAAACTTAGAAATTAATTTCTTATGCAGATTTACGTTAAGTTTTTTATATTTTTTTGAAGATGGAAGATAACAGCTAAAAATCGAATTTCGAATTTTTCCAAAAACGATTTTAATACTCTCTAAATATGTTAGCTTTACCTTGTCAGGGTTAACTTGACGAATGTTGGTTTTAAAGTGCTCAAGAGTTAAAGGTTTATCTGCATAAGCACGGTCCTTCCATATGACCAAAACGCTTTGAATTGACGGTGACAGTTGGTTCTTCGTCGTTTTCGAAAAAGTAGAACAAGGTGATTCTTTGAAAACTAAGTCAAAAAACTTAACAGGCTTGCGCTCTTCTACCAAAACGTAAGAAGACTTCGTAGCAAGACTGCTGACATTTTTCTTAACTCCCAATCATATCCACACGACGTATTCGTTTTGCCAAAAACTTAGCCGAATTCAAGTTTTTTCGACACAAATCTTTTTAGTTAAGTGTTCGAAGTTTACAGAAATGATCGTCATGTTGGTAATGCAAAGGATTTAGGTGGAGGTTTTCATAGCGGTAAAAAATACACATTTCACGCATTCGCAACAATTTTCGTGAGTCATTTGTTAATAGATAATAAAAGAAGCCATTTCTAACACCAATTTTCAAGAAACTTGACAGACAACTTTAGGCCTATTGCAAAGCTTTCTTGAATTCCTAAAGTGTTTGAACAAGTTGTTTGTAAAAGTGTAGCATTTTTTAGTAAAAATCTCATTTACAAACAGCAACACTTTTTTTAAGCTTTTGACCAACTTATCAACTGAATTATTTTATTTAAACTTAAAGTTCTTGGTTTTCCACCATTTCTCTTAGTTTGATCAAATCATACCTTTAAAACAAACCCTATCATGTAAAATTTAGAAATTGTTATTCTGAACCTTTTGTTACTCAATCTGGTGTTCCACAGGGCCTTGGCCTTTTTCTGTTCATCCTGTCTATTATCAGTGTATCGTCATTTCTTCTCCAGTGAAGTTCTGTTTTTTTTCTGACGACATGAAGATTTTTAAAATAATAAAGTTCACCCATGATCGTATTCTTTTACAAGCCGACATTCAAAGTTTCATATTTTGTTTTGGGAGGAATAGCCTTTCACTCAACCCTTTAAAATGCCAGATAATTAATTTTACCAAAACTATTAAACTAATCGGTAGTCTATTTGATTATTGTTTATCACAGCAAAAACTCTGTCGCGTCTCCACATTTAAAGATTTAGATCATCTTTAATATGCTTCGCAGGCATGGACTTCCTATTACGAAATTCATAGAAAACGTTGCTGAATTATGTAAACTTACAGTTTGTGATTCAATCACTGTACATACGTGAGATTAGATGTTAAGAAGTTAATGCGCCAATTTTTGTAAGTTAGTTTTAGTTTTTTTTCCTTACTCTTATAAAGATAACATCAAAATATAAAATCTATTAATAGAATGAATTATAAAATAAAACCAAATGAATTTTAAATAAAATCGTACTGCATATAATTTATTTTAACACACGTATTGAATTATTGATGTTATTTGATGATGTTCAAATGGTAGACATGTGCATTCAAGAGGACACAAGCGTCCACAGGTTTTTTCTTAAAACCAACCTCTGTCTATCAACTCCTACTCTCACCTCCACTTGGTGAACATCGGGTGCCTAGTACCTCAACTGGAGATTGGGTTCCAACCCCAGTGGAAAGTTGTTGGGGGCAGCAAACGAGAGAGGTGGGGAGAGGTGTTTCCACTAAGGCACCTCTCCTTATCCAGACGGCAGCGGAGGAATTCCCGAGATGGAATCAACGGTGGCGTCTACAGTTCCAGTAAGGTTGAACTACTTAGTGAACACCTTATAGGGCTTCTTCGACTTATTCGGAGCCCAGGCCTGTAAGGAGCGGTTTAATCCGGCTCCCCATCCTTGGAGTTATACTTAGGATCTGGCTCTCCAGGTTGGGGGTTGTGCGTCGGGGTGACTTCCTGGCCACGTAAAAGCTTTCAAAGTTGCGAAGCACCAACAAGCCTCGGATACGGACGGATTTACTGTTGACAACCAACGCAAACGAATAAAGGACAACGAACTTCGGATATGCACGTGGAATGTTAGGTCCCTTAACAGACCACGTGCGGCCGAAGAATTAGCGGAGGCCCTAGAACGATATAAAGCAGATATCACCGCCATCCAGGAAATACGATGGGATGGGCCGGGCAAAAAGAGGATGAAAAACTGCGATATTTACTATGGTGACTGCTACCACGAAAACCAACAGCGCTTATTTGGATGCGGATTCGTCATTGGAGCCAGACTTAGGCAACAAGTCTTGAGCTATAGGTGCATCAATGAGCGCCTCATGACCATACGCATCAAGGCTAAACTCGGCAACATAAGCCTGATATGCGCACACGCCCCCACAGAAGAGAAAGACGACAATACCAAAGATATGTTCTTCGAGCTCTTAGACAAAACATATGAGCAGTGCCCTAGCTACGATATTAAAATAGTCTTGGGCGATTTTAATGAAAAGCTAGGAAGGGAAGACATCTTTGGTGGAATAATCGGGAAAAACAGCCTGCACGACAACACTTCCGACAATGGATTCAGGCTCATAGATTTTGCTGCGGGGCGAAACGTCATGGTAGCCAGTACGCGTTTTCCACACCTCAACATCCACAAAGGAACTTGGACTTCTCCAGATCAATCTACCGTCAACCAGATTGACCATATTGCGATCGACGCCAGACACGCTTCCAGCATTATGGATGTACGAACTTTCCGAGGAGCTAACATCCCAAGGCAAAACAGGGAGGTGCTGGGAGAAGATACAACGTCGAACGGCTACAATCGCCAGAGATCGCCAAATCCTTTTCCGACCGAGTGACAAGTAACCTCTCTCGAAGTTCTCTGCCGCCAACACAATGTATCGAAAACCAGTGGCAACATTGCCAAGATGCAATCAGAGAAGCCGCCTCTGATGTGCTGGGTTTCAAACAGCCACCAACAAGGAACCCCTGGTTTGATGAGGAATGTCGGCAGGCAAATGCAGCCAAACAACAGGCACGAACAGCGGCGCTGCATAAAAGGACGAGAGCTGCTCGTGAGCTCTATGAGCAGAAGAGGCGAGAGGAACGCCGACTTTTCAGAAGGAAAAAGATAGGGCATGAGAAGCGTGCGGTCGAAGATGTTGAGAGGTATAAAAGCAGGAATGAGGTTCGAAAGTTTTATGAACAGGTGAAACGAAATTCACAGGTACATAAACCTAGAACCGAAGGCTGCAAAGACGAAAGTGGAAACATCATAGTGGAACCGCAGTCAATGCTGAGGATATGGAAGGACCACTTATGCAGACTGTATAACGGCGACGAAGAACTGAATCCCGCTGTCAGGCAGGATGACCCATTCGATATAGACGACGAAAGCCAACAATCCCGTCCTCCCGACTTAGACGAAGTAAAGATTGCCATATCTTAGTTGAAGTCTAATAAAGCCGCTGGAGCAGATGGCTTGAATGCCGAGCTCTTTAAAGCAGCTGGAGATAAGTTGGTTAGGAGCATGCACCAACTTATCTGTAAGATATGGTCGGAAGAAAACATGTCCGATGAATTTAACCTCAGTATTGTTTGTTTGCCCGATCCTGAAAAAAGGAGACCCTCTAAACTGCACCAACTATAGAGGAATAAGTCTACTTAACATCGCCTATAAAATCTTCTCTGCCATAATATGTGAACGTCTAAAGCCCATCGTCAACAACCTGATAGGTCCTTATCAGTGTGGTTTTAGACCAGGAAAGTCCACAGTTGATCAAATATTCACATTACGGCAGATCCTGGAAAAAACTCAAGAGCACCAAATCGACACCCACCATCTTTTCATCGATTTCAAGGCCGCATATGACAGCATCTACAGGGACGAGCTGTATAGAGCCATGTCTAGTTTTGGCATCCCTGCCAAACTCGTCCGTTTGTGTAGGATGACCATGGAGAATTCGCGCTGCTCCATAAAGGTTGGAAACAACTTAACAGAACCTTTTGATGTCAAAAAAGGTTTTAGACAAGGTGATGCGCTGTCATGCGATTTTTTTAACATCGTGCTTGAAAGAATAGTGCAGAGCTCACACGTCAACACTAGAGGCACTATCTTTCAAAAGTCTGTCCAATTACTGGCATATGCTGATGACATTGACATAATCGGAAGAACTCAGCGTGATGTCAATGGGGCTTTTGTGAGTATTGAGACTCGGCAAAAATGGGTTTAACGGTTAATGAGGGCAAAACAAAGTACATGCTGTCGTCTAGAAAGGACATACAACACCGACGCGACGTCTTGGTCAAAACGTCACAAGCGACAGACGTACCTTTGAGGTAGTCAAGGACTTCGTCTACCTAGGCTCCGCTGTAAACGCATAAAACAACACCAGCGCTGAGATCAAACGCAGAATAACTCTTGCTAACCGCTGTTTCTTTGGACTAAGAAAGCAATTGAGTAGTAATGTCGCTTCGAGAGAAAAGTTCTTCGTGTGATCTACGGTCCCGTATGCATCGAAGGGGAGTGGAGGAGAAGATGGAACGACGAACTGTACGGGCTGTACAGCGACGTGGACTTAGCAAGAAGAGTAAAAGTCCAACGACTAAGATGGCTGGGTCATGTAGAGCGCATGGAAACCAATGCTCCGGCCCGGAAAGTCTTCGAATCCGCACCCACAGGACAGCGCAGTAGAGGAAGACCGCGGATCAGGTGGCGCGCACAAGTGGAAGGTGACCTCACCCAACTTGGAGCGCGAAACTGGAGACATCTAGCTAGGGACCGAGCTAGATGGAGAAGTTTGTTGGGTGAGGCCCTAGTTCACACAGGACTGTAGCGCCACCTTAAGTAAGTAAGTAAGTATTGAATTATTTCAACATAATTTCATTCGCTTTGCTCTAAATTGTCTTTTGATCTGCCTCTCCATTAACATCGTTTTCTACTTCTTCAAATGCAATCTGTCCATCAAAGGCGTGTTAAAAATGACTTAGAATTTTTTCATCAATTCATTAATGGTGAAATTGATCTACCTTATTAGCTATCTTGTGTACATTTGAATTACCGAGGCGGAACTTATCACATGCGTACATTTGATTTTATACATATTGATTTCCATAGAACTTACTATTGGAGGAATGAAGCTTTAATGAGCATTTTATAAAACTTAACTTGTTCATCGATAGATTTAAGTTTAAATAAGGTTGGATTTAAATCATTGTATAGAACCAGTGCTCGTAAACGTTCTCATTTTGTTTTGTTCTGTAATATTTAAATGTTAATTATGTTTTGTATTTTGTGCGTGTGTTAGGCTATAATTGTATTATTTAATTACAAACAACTAACACATGCACTTATGATGAGCCACTGATCTTGGTTTGACGCTTGCTATAAGCTCTCTACTTTCTCCAGTGTTAAAAAAAGAAGTAAGGTTAAATCACACTTACAGACCAAAGAGCGCACCAAACAGTGGCTTTTTGTGGAACTAATGGCCTCTATTCAATTACTTGAGAAGCCCAAATACTACAATTTTGTTTATTAACATACCCACCGAGTGAAAAATGTGCCGTCGGGTCGCTGAAGAAAATTTTGTTTGAAAAATCGTCTTCCACCGGCTGGTAAAATGTTTAAGCACACATTTGACGTATCTACGACGTTGTGAATGGTCTACGGCAGCGGTTCCCATTCTTTTTTAGTCGCGGAGCACTTTTTGCGTGAAAAATTTCACGCGGAACACTTTGATGCGCATATGCGATTTTTCCTAGTTACACTACACGTAGCAAATTAAATATTTTTTTTTTAATTTCCTTTCACAAGAACAATGTTAACTTAACTTAATAAGGAACTTACATAATTATAATTATATGGAGTTTCTTTTAAGTGGCAATAATGTACCTGCAAATTTTTGAAAAATGTGGTTAAATATGGACAACTGCAACCATATATCAGACTCTGCATCGAGACGGGATCTATATTTTGTTTTGGTTCCAACATATGCAGAGAACCCTGATTCACACCTTGACTGCAAACGGCAGAAAAATTATTTTAACTTTCTCTGGCAGTAAACTGAACTCGTCTTTCTTTCTTTTCTGATATAAAGCCAATCAAGCACTCTAATTGCAGCGGTGTGAAGGAAGGTGGGTTTTCCAATACCCATACGCTTTCCTTAATGTTCAGGTGGAATTCGTCTATAAAATAGTATAGGTAGCTGTCCAGAAAACCTACTATGTGGATATGAAACTCATTTAAAATATCATCGGAAATGTCCAAAGCTATTTTCTATTTAAATTTTTTGAGCATTAGGAAGCTGTCTATGTTTCGATATTTTATAGATTCACCCCAAATCTGGATTTTATTTTTAAATGTTTCTGTTTTGTCACTGGCATCGAAAACAGTTATTGCATTTCACTGAAGTGATACACTCAAATAATTCTTTTTAAATATATCTGACAAATACGCCAATTTCAATAACCAACACTCATTATACAACATGTCCCCCAAAACAAAGCTGTAGTCAATGAGGAATTTCAGCTCTCATTTCGAAAAGTGTTAGTGTTTTTCCACGAGAAAGCCACCATGCTTCCCTGAAGAAGTAAAGACGTATGTAGACTACCCATGTCATCAAAAAATACTTTAAAAAGTTTTATATTCTTTGACCATGATTTAATAAAGTTGATTATTTTCACGCTTTCGTCCAATGTCTGCAGAAAAGCAGACCTTCTTTAAAGGACTATAGATATTGGTAGGGCACAAATGATAGTAAAATAGCCAACTATATGCAACAAACATACGTTTATTCATCCACTTGCATCAAATGTTCTCTTTTGATAAGTCTCCGGAACGGTTTCAACTAATTTTTTGGCCTTTTCATCCAACAAGCATTCAACAATGTCTTTAACTCATATCTTTATTAAGTTTTCAGCAATGGGTTGATTTTGCAATCGGGATGAATCCTTGCAAAGTGACATTTAAGTTTTGATGAAAACTTCGTCAACACTTTACGCAGTGAGGTGTGTTGTCTCTTGTCTCAGCAAATACAAAATTTAAATATGATTCGTGGTACTTCCTCTTAACTGATATTTTTTTCTGTAGCATTGATCACCCTGAAACAAGTACTAGGCAAATCGTCAAGCTCAAAATCTTCAAAAACCTCAAACGCCGTTGTCTCTATCGCGTCATTTTCCTTCACACTAAAATAAGTATATGGAAAACCAAAATTGGAAAAGATTCAGACCTAAGCCAGAGATCCATTCAAAAATTGTATGATGCAAAAGTGTTCCTTACAACTAAGAAAATTATACTTCTTGTTGTCTTTTCTCGGGATTTTACTGATTGTAATGGCCTGCAGGGCTGCAGGCCTACTTTGGCTTCCATGCCGTTAAAAAAAAAACAAAAAATTATTTGAAATTTGTTTGTTGTTACCCATGCTGATTTTTTTAAATACGAATTTCAAATCCGACTACTGCGATCAAAATTACAAGATCAGAAGCCCAAATAAACTAGTTACTACTACTAGTCCACCTTGGAATTTTTATATCTATTCAAATATTTCTGCGGAGCACTTGGATGTTCTTATCGTATCGGAGCACCAAGTGCTCCACGGAGCACACTTTGAGAAACCCGGGTCTATGGTATATGGATGTAGTTGTATATCCAAATTCAAAATACACCATAATGTGCCGGAAGACTGTCCTTATTCTTGGGAACGACAAGGAATCGACCCATTCGGATCTTGGGCAACACTTTCACTTACAGCAGTCGTATTTTATGTGGTACGAGCGAAACGATGATGCACAGCCTAACAGGCCTAACTCTGTAATCAATCCAGTCTCTCCAGCTTCTAATTTCTTCACAATTTGTCCAATTGTTTGCGTAGTTGGACGATTATGTAAATTATAATCTGCCCTTATAGCTCAGTTTGTGGGTGTTTCAGAATCACTCTTTAGGTAGCTTTTAAAAATTTGCTATAGTGCTAATGTGCTATAGTTCAGCGATTCATTTTCGTAAATGTCAGACTTTAAATTAAAAAAAATGGTTTAACAACTTACTTTGACAGACGTCAAATACCAGCTTTATACTTTTGAAATACATGTTTCTCTTTTATTTTCGTAAAAATAAAAACGATTAGTCGAAATATAATAAAACCATCATTTTTAATTCGTTTGTAGGACAATAACGCTCTTGGTTTCAGTTTTATTAAGTTTTTTTAAAAACTGTTACGAATCTATATTGAGTAGTAAAGTAATTTCATTGAATTTTTTGTCTGCATCTATAAAAAAAATCGAAGTTTTAGACTTAGCTTTCTTTATTCAAAAATAAATTAAAATATTTTTCTAATTATTTATAAATTTCTAGGTTTCAATATTTAAAGGCCGTTAGTTTTAATTTGTAACTAATTTTTTTTTTTGTCAGTGTTTGGAATTATTTTTTTTAGTTTACTTTTGTTTTAAAGAATGTATTCAGATCTTATGATGTATACATTATACAATAATTAGTCTATCTAACTTTAAAATATGAATATAAATTCTCGAATAATTTTGGTTTCTAAAGTTTTAAATAAAAACACAAAACTTTTCCTGCAAAGTGAATCTTAAGTTAAAGAAAATACATATATCTCCTTCTTCTATGATATTGTTGTTCTTACAAAATACTCCCCACAAACAAACCAACCAAAAATGTCGGAAGTTCAATCAAGTTATGAGACAACCTAAAAAATATTCTTTCCTCATCACAACAAAAGGGCCTTTTTAAGGAAGGGATATTATTTTATGCTCACAAAGATATATCCTTTGCTCTAATCATTTCCGCCCTTCTTAATGCAAACAACCACTCCAATAAGATGTTTTACCTACAAAGGACCTTAAAGTTCATAAAGATGCTATGTTTATAGAAAACTTTGATTTTTTGATAAAACCTAAAGATAACCATCCTTGAATACTCTTTAAAGTTAGTTAAATAAAAACAAAACAAAAAACTTCAAAGGACTTTATGCAATATTTTTGTTTACATTTCTTTTGTGGTTGTTTCTTTATGAAGTAAGAAAAAAAAACATTAAAAAAATAGCACGTGAGTTGTTCTAAAAATCACTTATTTACTTTGTTTTGATTCTCTCCTTCTTTGAATTTCACGAGACTCTCTCTCAAGGACCTGCGCCGAGAAATTCTCTTAACATATTTTATACCAATCGGAATGTGAAAAAGCTTTTTCTCAAATCACATCAAACATTTTACAAAAACGTCTTTTTTAACATCGTTCAAATATCCAAAAGAAGTCAGTTGTTTCTACGCTTTTGATTAAAAATCACGTATTCGCCCACGTGTCCACAGCGGGAAAATTTATGTGAGAAAAAAGAAGGAAAGAAATAGAACAAAATCCTTTTCGTAGGGATTTTTTCGTGTTCGTGAAAGTGAACCAAATAAGTGTGCATATCATGTTTTTGAATTCTACTTCTTTCTGATTTAAAAATTTATAGTAGGAAATAAAAAATTCATATCGAAGGGTAGAAAATAAATAATTCAAGAATTCACGGCAAGTGTCCTTTTTCTGCTTTGCGACCGTGGTAAAGTGGTGTTGTACCTATTCAGTGAAAGTCTGTTTTGGTGCTTGAAGTAATATTATGTAGAGTGTCTGTTTTATAACATAATATTTATATAATTCAATTCAAGCTGCAGATACTTTTCCATTTTGCCTTGCGGCATATTGGAGTCCCATCATCATCATCATAATTTTTATCATCGTCAGCAGTAACAGAAGGAGCACCGAACAAAACAAAAAGGATAGTAAATAATCCGGTAAGTCATTTGACATAATTTCATACTAAAAACGGTTTTCACAGGAATAATTGAATTACCACGAAAAAATTATTAAATTGAAAAATAAATACCATTTTTGTTAAATCGTTTGTAAAATAAAGGACATGCTTCAAGCTTTCATCCTTCATACATGTATCCATCAACAAACAGCCTATTATACAATTTAATGTCCATTAAGGACATTTATGTAGACGTGAATGTGATGATGATGATATTTTTATTATCATTGGGTTTTTCTGCGGGCATAATTGACCACTCGTGCATCAATAATGAATTGAAATTTCGTTACTATGTACATCCTGGAATATTGTTAAAAATACATTTAAAACACAAAACGTTTATGCTGTTTTGATTGTAAAACAAAGAGTTGTTGGCGGAAATTGTATTTAATGTTTCACATTAATGCCTTTGCAGAAGAAGGTTTAAATAATAAAAATTATTTCAGAGAAAAAATTAACACGCAATTACAATCAATTCCAATTATCTTAAATTTTCTAAGAAAATGCTTTATTGTAGTTTCGAGTAATATGCCATTTTTGATGATACAAACAAAAGAAGCACAATATCAGATTTTACATTCAGAACTGACAGAATTTAAAAAATTCAAAACAGGTGGTTGTCATACTGTTTCAATTTTTCATGGTAATGTTCAAGCTTCTATATCACTTTATGTCTTTAAGTTGATATGTATTTACACATGGGAGTTCCAAAATTATATAAAATATGTTTCTTGGAATAACGAAAAATTCTTAGAAGTCTAACAAAGGGAAGAGAGGATACATAACACATTCTTGAAATTCTAAGAAAATTCCATGGCACAATGGAAAGTCGTGTATACGCCACCAGAGTGGCTATGAAAGAATTCCATCAGTGACCTTAGGGAAGGATGTTAGGGAATTTTCCGGAGATACCTGTTGTACCGAAAGCACTTTGATAATAATTATTAAAGGTTGTTTGGTTTAAATTTTGTTTGTTAAAGTATTTATTTTGTTTTAAATCTAAAATTGTGGTTAATGTAAAATTAATTATTAATGTATTAATTATACTTTTAAAGACTTTAAATCTCTTAGTTCAATTCGAATTTGGTTGATATTTATTTTCAATTTACCTAACTTTGAATTTTTGCTTCAATTTGTGTCTCAAGATATTGTGGCAAGATATTTATGTAGACCTGTAAGCTAAGCCGAAAATAAATATAGTTTAAAATGATATAAAGTACTGTGTGAGCATTAAGAAACGTTTTAGTTTGTTAACATTTTTATTCACTGTGTTTTTGAACTAAAAAAGAAGCTAGAAGCTTTTGACATTTTAAAAAGTGTTCTGTATACATATTCGACTATTATACAATAATATCGTGTTTAAAATACTATTATTTTTAAAATAAAGTAAGTTCGACTTGAATATCTTTGTTTTTTTTTTTTTTTATTTCTTAAGATTATCGAGTCAGGAAAATATTAAAAAAGAAACTGGGATGCGACCCACACTGATAACTTTCCATCCCGTCGGTCGATTTGTCTTTCTTAAAAGTTTTTAGGTTTTCGTGTTTTGTTAAGAAAGTTGTCAGTTGATTTTGATTTCGAAATCTATTTTTGTTAAAAGGAATTTTTATTCGAAAACCAAATTTTAACAATTTTAGTAGCAGTTCTTAAAAGTTTTAATTTCTTTTCTTTGTTTATGACAAATACAAATTAGATGAATGAAATAAGTTTGAAGTCAATATCTTCTATAGTTCGCAAGATATGGACAACCGAATATCAAATTTTAACAAATTTGCTTACAATTTTTGTAAATTTTATTTGTTTTTAAAAGAAAGGTCTGTTCGATTTTTATAAGTAATGTATTGAATGTTAAAAACAACATTTTCTATGAGATAAAATAAGTTTCAAGCCATTTTTTTTTCTTTTTGGAAAGATATTTGAGTCGAAAGTAAATTTTTGCCATTTTATGTCAATACAAACAATATTTCTAATAAGTTACATTTTGTAGGTAGCTACAATCTTAAATTTTTTAACTGATATTTGAGTCGAAATTTTACCAACTTTGAGTAATGTTTTTTTTTAAGTTTTTATTTTTTATAAGAAAAACTGTTGATTCGATTCCTCTCAAAACTTTACCAGATGTTAAAAACATTATTCTAAATTGAACAAAATTGTGTTGGAAATAAAATAATTTTTTGTTCTAAAGTTTTTCTAGGTGACAATTATTTTGTTTCATTTTTTTTTTTGATTTATAAAAAACCGGTAATTGGATTTTTTTATAAAAACTTATTTGTTTGGTACAACATAAAATTTAATTCAAGTCTCTAGTGTTATTGGCTCGTGAGACATTTAGGGTTAACCAAAATGTGCACCTCTTTTAACTTGGGGTAAACGCAAGTTTTGTATTCGTAAAAAATTTCGAACTCCAGATTTTAATCAAACATGGTATTACGATGGTAGAGAAGTCGATAAAAGTGGGTCATGGGATTCCGCCCTGTCTGTCCACGCGCCTACAGCCTATAGCATTAGTTCAATTGAGTAAAAAATTTAAAGTTAATTTTATGAGCAGATTCGGGTTAGGCGTTTATTTTTTAATTTTTTTTTTCAAGAACAAAATTAACAGTGACAATATTTGATTATCAAAAGTGAAATTTTTGTTTGTTTGGATTTTTAAAAAAATATAAAAATTCTATACTTCAAAAACAGGTCAACATTTTTTTACGAATCTCAAATGTAGAGCGTATATTTACAATCACTAAACAACTGCATAACAAAAATTTTTTTAGAGCAAAATTTAAAATTGTTTAAATACAAAATTTTGATTTATAAAATAGCATTTAAATTTTGAAGACAATCGTTTTTTACAAGTATATATTTAATTCTTATATAGGTACTTTTTCAACTCTCTTTGCATAAAGGAGCAAGTTCGTGAGACAGTCGTGCATTTTATTTAGACTAGCTAATTTCTGTATTTTTCTTTATTGTTATCTGTACAAACAATTTATTTGAACTCAATATTTCTACTGGTTCTTGAGCTACGGACAACGAAAAAACGTCGAGAATGTACGTACAAACGCATGCACATTGCACATCCATTTCAATAAAAATCTATTATTTCGACACTAGGCACCTTTAAACGTTGAGAAATGTCAAAATTTGCAATTTGATAAATCGTACCCTTTACAATAACTTCCTTTGGAAAAGTCTCGTTTTTTTTAAATATCAGTTATAGTTTTTTTTTTTTTAAATATATCAAATATTGACAAAACTAACAATTTTGAATATTGATCAATGCAGTATTTTTAGTTTCCTTAAAATTGTACTTCATCAAACGTCTTCTTAGGAGTATTAAATTATTTTGCAACTTTCGAGCTGAACAATTTTTTCTTTTAAGCAGAGTTGAAAATGCTTAAGTCACTCTTTAGCTTAAGTTTAATAAAGCAAATCGATCAATTTTGATTATAAAAACTATTGAGTGAACATTTTATAACCTAGTAAGATCATTTTATGGTTTTTAAAGCCTTAAAAACTATTTCCGTTGATAATTAGATAATTATATCGTAAAAACAAGCTTATGAATTAAATTTATTTAAACTTATGCTTGTAAGTTCCTAACTTGCGTAAAACTTAAATTTTATGACTTTTTGATTTTATTGTTTTTTGTATTAAAGAATACGTAACTCTACTTTTCAGTTCTTTAGATTTATAAGAAAAATAATAGCTGTCAGCTGTTTCTTAAAAGAATATTAATTTTGTAAAATTTTAATTTAAGTCGCTTATCAAAGGACGAACAAAAATATTTTTAAAAACTCTGCTATATGTCTTGTATTCTGTATTTCGAAGCACTGTAAATTAGTAATAGTGTATTTACCCGTGTTTTGTTGGGAAATCTATCCATACACGAATAACAAGAACAATATCCATAGTGAGAATAACACCGGTAAAAGTTAGAGTAGAATCTCACTATGGATATGTTTTGACATTTATACGAGCCTCGAATGGATCTTATGTGATTTCACTCTCAAATGTTGGTACGATTGATATTACATTTGTATCTCGATGGCTGTGTTCGTTAAGTAGTTCTGCATTTGGAATCATGTATGTTTTCCATTGCGGAAAATACGAATCTATTACTGTTGATATTATTTAGTTTTGTTAGTGAAAATGGAATAACTGGGGTTATTTTGCAAGAAAAAACAATAGAAAAGATATTTATGTTTTGCTATGTTTCCAAAAGGTTTATCTCAGTTTAGAATTGATGAATCTCAACTTGATTCAGATATATAAAGAATTGAGGCTCGCTTCAAGCTCGCTTCAACACCACATGTTAATGTAGTAGTCTACGAACAAACCACCTTTTTGAAGTTTTATTTTATGTCAAATCTGTTTGGTTAAACTTAAAACTTTGAAATCGACTGCCAAGTCAAGCGTGAAATGGAAAACACTAATTAATTTTAATTTAATTTTTTTATAGAATATAAATTTCCAGATGTTTTGTTACCATTTCTTCTTGAAAATTATCCTTTTTATTAGTAAGTTTTTCTTGTTAAGTTAATTTTTTGACTTTTGATTTTCACAAAACTTTCTTCTTATTTGTTTGTTTTTTATTATTATTTTGACAGATCTTCTTTCATTTGTACCAATTTTTAAATACAACAATCTGGCCACTGCGGATCGTTTTGTTGGGAATTTCTCACTTTACTATATATAAAATGCGCACAAAACGCACATATTGTATCACAAAATAATGCATACTTAAAAAAATTTAATTATTTTGGCCTGTCTAAAAATACAAATCGTCAATGGGTTGCAACATATCAATTGAAAGGCATTAGAAAAATATACATCTTTAGTAATATTAAAAACATGTAAACTTACAAAAGTCACTTAAAACTCGAAAATTAAAAAAATAACTAAAATTTCAAACAAAACATCTGTATTTAAAAAAATATTGAAATAGTTACATAAAGACTTACATATTCACACTTGCAAGGTGCAATTATTAAATCAAGAACTAAGGCCGTAAATAATCAATATTCGAAGAAAATCGTCTTCAGTGAAAAGGCGAATAATAGTTAGAGAGTGATTGCTGAAAAACCAATGCACCCACAAAGAGTGATTGGTTGTTGTGGTTTATGGCCTGTCGGCATCATCGGTCCGAATATTTTCCAAAATGAGGCTCGTCAGGTGAATTTGAAAAAAGGTGTACGTTGATAAACTTGCAAAAATTCATGAACTAAAAGATGGGACAATTCGGCACATTAACTGCATATAATCTCGATTATACCTCATCGTTGTCAAAAATTTGGACCACGAAGTTGTGCCGCCGAATTCATGGCGTCCATTTGGTCGATATTTATCATAATTAAGAGAATGGACACTAAAATCTTAAATAATTTATGTTTTATTCAAAATCAACCTCGGCTCTTAAAATTTAACCCAAGCAAGTTTTTCAATTTTTATCCATAAGTTTGAACAGTATCAAGATGTGCAAAAATATGTTAAACTCAACTTTTTGAAGTCTATACGGTAAAACTATACCTATGAAATTAAATTCTAGAAAAATATTAATGAACTCAAAAAGTACGTTAGTTAACTTCTCCCACGAAATAAAAATATTGAATTCTTAAAAAAAGATAACAAAGAAATATAATTATGTCTTAAAAGGGTTGGTGTTGAAACACTCAATAAACTGTATTGAAAATATTCTATGTCAAAATAACGTATTGCAAAATGGTGTATGTGTAAAATGCTGTATCTTCAAAATAACATAACTTAAAATTCTATAATTCAAAATTTTTGTTGGTTAGAATTCTGTATTTTTAAATGCTTGAGAATCAGGGGCTAGTGACTTACAACTCTCAACCATTCCTGTGTGCGAGTAATTGCAGTGATGGAAGGGACCTACGGTTTATGTGCCGAATCCGAACGGCTAATTTCAGATGGCCGTATTTGCAGATCTGCATTTTTCTGATTTCTAATTCCTCTTGGCTGTTTCTAAAAAATCAGACGTTCTTCAACATTAACTTGTTCCTTTAAGCAGTTATGTCTGAGTAGTGCGGTGACATAAGGGCGAGTGTAATAAGACCAAATTTTCGAAAAGTGTCATAAGGCCAAATTTCAACATTTGTGTCATAAGGATACATTTGTTTTCATATTTTTTCAAAAAGTAAAACCGGTACTTACCGTCGGATTATAATAAGAGTAACAGAAGATGTAAATGTAATCAGGAAAGTTCCAAGATACTCGTTTTTGTTCTTCTTGCCTTGTACGAAAAAGTCGTAAAATGGATGTTTGAAGTGATTTGATCTATAATTATGAGTTTTTTGAAGGCTTAACGCAGCCAACTATTATAATACCTGATATTTAACAATAATATAACTTTAGAGGAAATTGTAAACTATCCAAAAGACATGTGTGCTATAATAAAACGTATTATAATCATAAATAATCATAAATAAGAAATAAAAGAAACAATGGAAATATTTCAGTAAAAAGAAGAGGCATACGTCAAATCTTCAATAAAATATGTTCAAGGGGTTGTGAGAACCCTTTACAGGTAAGCTTCTAATTTAGTTCAAGTGGCATAAGAGTTTTTTTATTTGTTTGCTAAATGTTTCCAACATATTACAGCCATTTTTATTATAAGGTTCTATTTGGAAAAGTAAAACTCCCACTTCTGCTAAAGATGTTGTAAAACGGAAACCGTAATAAACAGTTTTGTCATGTATCGATATGCTGATGAACCCTTTTACCGTATCACAATCTTTGGAGATAACTTTAGCTACTCAATATTTATGTCACCAACATATAATTCAAAACCTACCAAACGATTCCCCAAGACTCTATCTTTTGGTTGAAATTTTTTTTTGTTTTGTCATCATGTTAATTTAAGCTGCAATATTTAAAGATTTTAGTGTTCTCTTTGAATCTTTAGCTTTGGAAATATGTACAAGAATATAATACATGTACCTTAAGGTACATCTCCAATCATCTCAAGTGATGAAGATAAAGTTCTAAAGTGACATAAGACCAAATTGGCCTATAGCCACTTTCGAAAGCGACATAAGGCCAACCGTTGAAATTTGGTCTAATATCACTTGCCCTTATGGCACGGCACCGTTTGAGTTCACACAAAGTTGGTTTAAAACTTTATAAGCTCAGGGATGGATTTAAAGCTCCAGAGGCGTCGGGGCAGTAAAGGAACGGAGGCCCTCTCGTCCCAAATTATTTTCAAAATGAAGTAAACTATTTTGTTTCACTCGAATTTTTAAATAAATAATTTATTGTGAAACGAAGTAGATTCCTTTAGTTTTGAACAAACACATGGGCTTGTAACTATTTTCATCTTGGAGAATAGTTTTAAACATTAAGTTAAATCTTTATACAAATCCAACAGTCAGTTTTTTTTTATAAAAGTTAATATCTACAAAAAATACTACTAAAAATTGTTGTTCGATTCTTGAAATCTTGTTAATAAATAAAGGTATTGACTTCCGAATGATTTCATTATTATGTAAGCTAAAGAAAATGGACTTATAAAATCTTATCTGTATTTTTTTTTAAAGAAGTATGACAAATTGACAGACGGGCACGGATGGAAAATTATCAGTTTGGGTCGCATCCCACCCTCTATTTTGTTAACAAAATTTTGAAAACAAATAATAAGTATCGCAAAATTGGACAACGACAAAGGAAGGAAGGACCCCCTGTCGAAGCAGCTAGACCACCTGTGAATGCCACATCTTCCAAGTTGTGTATGTCTTCAATAATGAATCGTCCTAATAAATTTTAAACCATCATTTTGTTAAAATATTTTAGTTTTGACTAATATTAGTAAAATGTCATTTGAATGTTTTCCTTTTAATAGCGAACTTGGTACAAAATGTAATGGAGCATTTATAAGTAACAGACTTACAAGCAAATTCAATCGTTGTTAAAATTTAAACCGACCATTCCTAAACGTGTGTTTATTATTAGTTAAGTCCAAGGGTTTATCAAAAGTAATTTTTGGAGATCGTAAAGTTAAACATATTTGAATTAAATTCATTTCTTCTAGTAAATATAAACATAAAAAGAAGTATCTAAAATTAAATTTTGGGGTTAACGAACGGAACTTTTTCCTCTGAAAAATCGTTGATGATTTTGTTGAAATCCAGTTCTCGGAGTAAATCGCTTTCAATGCTCATGAGAGAAAGCTTCGATAGACGGTTTTTTTTATAATTTTCATTTTGAAAATGAGCGCTCTCCAGTTCAATTTGTTACCATCAAAACCAAATACGTTCTCAATGGAATTTCGAGGTTTGGGAATGTAGCTCGGAAATTTATTCATAAGTGTGGTATATTTTTTTGTCTGCTTTATCGTATTTTCAAAATGATTTCGTTTGGATTCTACGAATGATTTCAATAATTTTACTGCACGCATTGCCGATTCAGGAATCATTTTCAGGCCTTGCAGCATCTTGTTTGTAAGGATGAATCGCTCCAAGATATCGTTGCAAAATTTTGCATACAAAGCGGTTTCAAGACCACTCATCTTCTGTAGAAGATGCGTTGCTTCATTCCTCACGATGTCTTTTTGCTCTTTATTGGAAGGTATGCTAGTTAGAGCTTCTTTGATTTCCGAATATCCGTTGATTAAGGCTTTCGCAGCTTTAGATCGACAAGACCAACGAGTGTCGCTGAGCCTTTTCAAGACTAAAAACTGTCCGATTTTCTTTTCCGATAATTCCCAAACAGAATTCAGTGCCGCTCTTTTGAGAATTTTGAAGTTCTGTGGAACCTTTTTTTCGCCCAATTATCGATCATTTAATTTGTTATATTAGCAGGCCAAAGACCGATGTCATTTTCGAGACTCCTCCTAGGTTGCGGGCAAGTACCAATCCACTCAGCCATTAAGCGATTAGAGTACTTCCTCAAGATAGGTAGTAAATTGAAAGTGCTTCTTATCGGGGCCATTGGAGATTTTGATATTTCACTGATTTCCTGATTGGAGTGAACAAAATATATCAATGATTTCTTTTATTTTTAAGATTAACATAATTTAATAATCATGTTTCCAAAGTCTCTATTGTGGGTGCCCTCGTTTGTGGAGTGGGACTTCCGCCCAGGTTGCCCTCCTCTTAATCTGGCCCCGTATAAGATCCATTTAAATGAGCTTCTAAATAACAGAATTCAACTAAAGAATTTCATTTCTTCTAGATATAAAAATTAACATCCACTTCAGATTTTAACCGAAAACCTTATGTCCCAAGTATGTATGAAGAAAATCAAGGTATCAAGGATGTCAAGTAAAGGTCCTTAATTTATTTGTTCTACCTATTTCCTTATTTTTTAATTTTCTTAATATTCGTATTTCTTGATTTTTTGGAGTACCTATCCTCTAATTTTTGAAATCTCTCTCAATGGTACTTCAAATTTGTATTTCTCAGAGAAAGAGTTACATTCAAAAATTTTATACAAAATATATTCTCTTAATACTCAACATTTCCTTTAAATTAGCTTCATAAGTAAATTAAAAAAAAAATCAATTAAAAACTAAAAAATATTAAACATATCCAGAATATTTGTATCCTTATTTATAATGCAATTCGTTTAATGTTGCTTTGAAAAACCACTGCTACTGCTACTACTAGAGAGCGCTCAAAAAATTCCATTTTCATCCTTTCCCTGTATATGCATTATACTCGTACATAATACCTCTTTAATAATCATAAAAGCATTAAATTGAGACTTATGCATTATTATTTTCACAAACAACAACAACAAACGAACATTTCAGTAAGTTATATGAACCTTTTTATTTTTTGGCTAGCAGAGAAAATAATTACATTCATCCTAGCGAACAATATTTTTCCACTTCTCAATTTCTCTTAAAAAGCAAATATGTCTGCTCTATATGGAGTTCCTGTTCCTGTTCCTGTTAAATGCGAAATAGCGGTACCCACTATGCAAAAGTAAATTTATTTCCCACAACCACAACGACTAGAAGAGGATCTCTCATCCATACCATGAACATGAACGCCATCATGATGTCTTCATTCTCTCAAAAAATGGCATTACAGCAAAATTCCTGCATGGTTAACCACAAAAGCAGACAACACCACTACCGAAACTGCCAAAAATAAGAAAAACAAGACCGAGACCATTATAACCAAACAAGAAGTACCTATCCTTAACTCTACCAACTGACTCTGAGTGACGATGACGAGGACGACCAAACCAAGTTCCACCCCCAGCTTTATGCAAACCTCACAGAACAACCCTTAAAGTTTACATTTAATTTAGTGAAAAATAAACGACAGGAATTTTGTGTTTTTTTTGTTTTGGTCTTCTTCTTCCGTTTCCGTCTGTTTTGTTTTTTGTCCTGGCAACTCTAAAGTGAAGCCATTGTCACTTCATAACGAGCTCAAGCACCGAAACTGAGATACACCAACAAATAAACTAAAAGATGGTTTTTCTTTTCTTTTTCTTGCTGAAAACCATCAGCGTAGTGAGAAAATGGAAAATGAGTTCTTTTTCTTTTTTTTCTTCTTTTTTTTTTGGTCGAAGGGAAGCAGATTTGCGTAAGATATTGAAGGAACCAAAACCAAGAGACTGTGACACCGCAGAGTTACAAATTTTCCAGCTACAGACAAAAAAGAAAAGCAAGAAAAATTGAAAGGACGAAGGACTTAGTGAATTGCTGATTCTAAGTGTACTTTGTTAAGTAAATATAGTTGCTCCTTTTTCTTATAGTTTTATGTCATTATACAGGTTAGGTTTTATGGCAGCTCCATAGAACCTTCAAGGTAAAAAGGATTATGATTATTTTCGAAGGTTTTTAAGCGAAAGATTTTCAGCTCTGTATTTTGAAAATTTCATTAAATAGGAGTGTGTTGCACTTAAAAATTAATGACAAAACAATTCACAGGATCTCTCATCCATACCATGAACATGAACGCCATCATGATGTCTTCATTCTCTCAAAAAATGGCATTACAGCAAAATTCCTGCATGGTTAACCACAAAAGCAGACAACACCACTACCGAAACTGCCAAAAATAAGAAAAACAAGACCGAGACCATTATAACCAAACAAGAAGTACCTATCCTTAACTCTACCAACTGACTCTGAGTGACGATGACGAGGACGACCAAACCAAGTTCCACCCCCAGCTTTATGCAAACCTCACAGAACAACCCTTAAAGTTTACATTTAATTTAGTGAAAAATAAACGACAGGAATTTTGTGTTTTTTTTGTTTTGGTCTTCTTCTTCCGTTTTCGTCTGTTTTGTTTTTTGTCCTGGCAACTCTAAAGTGAAGCCATTGTCACTTCATAACGAGCTCAAGCACCGAAACTGAGATACACCAACAAATAAACTAAAAGATGGTTTTTCTTTTCTTTTTCTTGCTGAAAACCATCAGCGTAGTGAGAAAATGGAAAATGAGTTCTTTTTCTTTTTTTTCTTCTTTTTTTTTTGGTCGAAGGGAAGCAGATTTGCGTAAGATATTGAAGGAACCAAAACCAAGAGACTGTGACACCGCAGAGTTACAAATTTTCCAGCTACAGACAAAAAAGAAAAGCAAGAAAAATTGAAAGGACGAAGGACTTAGTGAATTGCTGATTCTAAGTGTACTTTGTTAAGTAAATATAGTTGCTCCTTTTTCTTATAGTTTTATGTCATTATACAGGTTAGGTTTTATGGCAGCTCCATAGAACCTTCAAGGTAAAAAGGATTATGATTATTTTCGAAGGTTTTTAAGCGAAAGATTTTCAGCTCTGTATTTTGAAAATTTCATTAAATAGGAGTGTGTTGCACTTAAAAATTAATGACAAAACAATTCACGGCAGCGTAATGGGTTTTGTTTTTAAACGTACATAGCTATCTACACAATATTTTATTTCAACTACTTTATTTTAACGAGACGATAATTATATGAAGCAGTAAATTAAATATGAATTACTTTTTCAATCGATTTATGTGCCAGCCCTGTGTTATTTCTCTGTTAAGGGTGGATTATCATTTTATAGCTGCTACCATTAAAACATTAATTGTTTTACAGTTTATGACTTAGTAAACCATTAATTGCTTTCAATTTAACTTAAAACTTTAGTGTTTTCATCACTTCATCAGCTATTTTACTACGAGGCTATTAATCATACAGTCGCCATAGATTTGATTTATTAGATCACACTGCTTTGAGTAAGGAACGATTTTATGAAAAGTTTTAATGAAATTGCTTACACCGTTATTGGAGTTGGGTTGGATTTTCGAAATATATGATAAAAAAAGGCTG
The DNA here is from genome assembly GCF_945859685.1 of Eupeodes corollae. Lineage (NCBI taxonomy): Eukaryota > Metazoa > Arthropoda > Insecta > Diptera > Syrphidae > Eupeodes > Eupeodes corollae. Next base: position 286,734,491 of record NC_079147.1, read on the forward strand.
GGATACGATCTACATCTACACTAATAACTTTCTATTCGTGCCTCTTTCAAATTTTCAAATGGTATTTTTTGTAACCCTGTCAATTTTTTTTAAAATATTTGAAATAGTATGCAATCAAAAGTTAAATTTTAAATGTTTTCTGTCGAGGCACATTCGTTAAGTAGAATATTTTTGGAATTAAATGGATTTTGGTAAGAAACACTATCGCAAAGTGTTTACAAGGTATTGATTAAGCAATAAAGCCAACTGTAGTTAGTAAGACAAACACGTTTCTGCTTCGGCTTTCGTTACGATGGGCCTGCTTTGAGGTCGCTTTAAATGACATTTCTAAAATGACACTTCTGTCACTAGCAGCTGTTATTTGTTTCAAAAGTTTGTTTTGATTTTTTGTGCAGTAAAAGATATGAATTTTGAAATCGAAAAAATGGTATTTATCGCGGAAGTAGCTTAGGAACACTGCCAATCGTGGGCTCATGGAGCAATAAGAAGAGCAGATTGTGAGACATTGGTGGGTCCGGGAGCGCAATCTACGGAGTTCTTCAATCTATGAGTAGTTCTTTGAAACTTATTTTCTGTTCTACAAAAATAAATCGTTTATAAAAAAAATAAAAATTATTCAATGTATATTTCAATAACTTTCTTTTTAACTTTTACTAATAAACAATAGTTATCCATCCAAATGCAAATGTATTTTGTTTGTTGAGCTTCCGTTTGGAGTGACATTATGTAACATTACGTTCTTTTCCTTATGATTGTCAATAGAAACGTGAGTTCAAGGCTTCATTGTTAGAGCATATATTGAATTCCTATGACGTAAACGTCGGGCGAAGCCGAAGTTGAAGCGTGTTTGTGTTTCAGCCATAAAGCATTTTTTTTTAAAGTCTTGTCTAAATTGTTCTCAATTTCAAAAACTTTGAACTACTTTTCTACTTAGAAACCGCCTTGTTTTTACTGCTTATTAAATCATACATAACAAAAACTTAAAAAAGTGAATTAACATTGAACGTTTTTCCCTGTGTACATCTTTAAAAGTGATAGAAAAAGATCAGAATTTCTCAAACCCGAGCGAGACCTCCAGGTCTCCATGTTGTAGCTTTTTCAATCTATGCCAATTTCTTTCATGTGTGTTTAATTTTAGTTGGGTTGCTTGTTGAAACAAAACAGCAATAAATAGGAAGAAGCTCGACGTTTCAACATTTTTGGGTTTAGCTCAAAATCCTCAAATGTATTTAAACCTTGATAATCAGGAAATATTTTTATTTTAATTATTTTTTTGTAATGACAAACGTCAAATAGATGAAGTATACTTTTAAAAGACAAGAAGCACTTTGTTGCTTTTTAAGTAAGACAGTTGACTTAAGCTTCAAATTATAAACCATTATTCTAAAACTCATTTTAGAGTCGACTTTGAATTTAAAAATGATTTAGAGTAGGTTTTAAAGGTTTAAAAATTTGCGCAACTCTCTTTTAAAATTACAAATATAAACATCAATAATTATAAATTAAATGGGATAAACAAATTTTGAAGCATAAATGTTTAAGTTTAAACTCAATATTTAGTGATGTTTTCTGTTTTATTTGTTTATATACTGTAAATTGGATTCTTCTTAAAGTTTGACAAAATATTATTAAAAACATTTTGTATCACATGATAAAAGCTTGAAGTCAATGGGTGGTATACAAATGATCAATCCTTCTTATGAGACTGAGCCAAGGGCGGATCCAGACTTTTCATCAGGGAGGGATCACACACTCAGATAAGTTTTTACTCTCCGCTTAAAAATGTTCTTTTATGTTTTGTAAATAAATAAATAACATAATGTGTACGAGTATATTAACCTACCCTTTACACATTTTAATTGCTAAAATGATAACTTTAGTTATCAAATTATTTTAGAACACTGTTTTCCAGCAAAGTATGGTCTAACTTTTTAATGTGTATGACTCCCTACATATGAGAGCATTCTCAGATTCCAAAAGTTTTCTCAATATGACATATTTTAGAGCTAGAACACAAAAGTTCAGAGGTTTTTTGCTGCATTTCACGCAGAAATTTAAGAATTTGTTTTTGAAACGTAGCTTTTTTTCCAAAAATAAAATATACGTCTCTTCTATCCATTTCTATTTATGCTAAGAATGCTAAAAAAAATTAAAAAAATATAAATAAAAATCCAAGTAAGAGAGGATTTGATATGAAGAAATGCCGGGCTTTTTTGACAAAGGTTTTTGAACTCTATTTTCGGGAGTCTATTATTACTATCGCTATCAGTCTGCTTACTCGTATTTTGATCTTAAAGGAGTCAACAAAACTTAAACATTTTAGAGAGAAAAATGTTTGGTTCTTGTATTTAAGTAAATAGGGTACCTACATAATTTCTCTTAAAAATTAAATTAAAACAAATTAAGGTAAACAAGTTGGGAAGAAACGTTTGTGTCTCAAGAGATTCAAAGATGGTACTCGTATATCAATAGATATGAGCCGTTTATTATGTTTTTCAATTAGCCATTAGTTTGACAAAAGTGTACCTTTTGATGTTTTTGGGACATTTATATTATTGAAATTCATGTTTAAATATTAGTCTTAGAGCATCAAAAGCAAATTCACTTCAAAAGTAGATTTATTTAATTTTTTAAAATATTTTAAGATCTTTTGTATTCAACAGACAACCAATTTTGAAATAAATAAAATGCACGACTGGGTCGCTAGAACTTGTTAATTTCTTCCAAAAAGTCTGTTGAAAAATATTTCCTATATTTTAAGATTTAAAAATGTACCTGCAAAATAAGTTTTTCTCAAATATATAAACGCCCTTTTATTTTTCAAAAATTTAGATTAACTAATTTTTTTTCGAAAATCATTTTAAATTTTAAATTTTGGCTGAAAATATTGTTGGTAAGCACTTAAATAGCGTCAACAAAAATTAATATTTTTCTTAAAATAAAAAGAAATACATTTTTGATCATAAAAAATCATCATAAATTTGATCATCAAAAAGAGCTGGCACAGAAAGAGAAGATTATTGAAATCACATGTTTTAACCAACAAATTTGTATGGGACTGCTGTTATTTTTCGTATTAATAAAATAAAAAAACACCTTACGCTAATCGGCTGAAAACTTTAATTTCAATCAACACAATTGTTTCGACTATAAGAGCCAGGAAAGACAGACAGACGGAGGGAATCGTGGTACCCACTTTTTTCGACTTTTCTATGTTATGTTATGTTTCGACTTTGTTATGTTATATTCGATTAAAAGCTCTAGTGCGAAATTGTTTACTAATGCAAAACATACCACATAGTTTCTATATGTCGCAAGTAAAAATTACTCCAATGTTCACTATTTATGTTTGTCAAAAAAATTAAATAATAAAATTGAAGACTAGTTTAAGGAATTTAAATACAACTTAATATAAAATTGATGATCTATTATTCAAGGTTTCTTCTTAAGAACCTGAATATTTGCTGTTTTTCTTAGAAACAATTTTCATTTTTGAGAGCAAACCACTTTTTGGCGATTTTCGTTACATTACTAACAAATCTTTAGATGAAATCTTTACTTATACAACTTTACTGTTAAAGCTTTATAGCTCATATGACCCCCCCTCTGCGTCATCAGTTGGTCAAAAGTTGATGAATTTGTGCGGGATCATGACGAAATCTAGAATGCCAAAAATCTCGAATGCCGAAAATCTCGAAAATAAAAAAAAATTATCTAGAACGCAAAAATCTCGAATCCACAAAAATCCAGAATTAACAAAAATCTCGAAAGACACTACCTAGAAAAAAATCTCGAAAAAAAATAAAAATTCGAGATTTTTTTTCTTGTATTTTTAACAGTTAAAACTCAATAAAACATAAATACATCCGTATACCCAAAATTTTATTTTCTAAGCAAGAAAAATAGTTGCATGAGTAGCAAAGTGCAATTATAGGATTGATAACTTTACTTCTCAACTTTAAGATTGTTAAGGAGAAGTAAGTTAGTAAGATTTTTGCATTCGAGATTTTTTTTTCTATATTTTGGCATTCGAGATTTTTTTTTCTATATTTTGGCATTTCGAGATTTTATTTTCTAGATTTTTGTTTTCGAGATTTTTTGCATTCTAGATTTTTGTTTTCGAGATTTTTACTTTCTAGATAATTAATTTCTAGATATCGTGGTAGACCCATTTGTGCTACGTTTTTGGAAAAGGCTGAATTTCCGATTCATATTATGTTTTTTTGATGTACAAAAAATAAATAATGTACAATATAATGGGGGTCATATCCATTAACGCAAACGATTAGTTTTGAATTGAAGGGAAAAAGCAAACAAATTATCTCCCAGGGGGGGTCATAAGCCCTACCCCTAAATATGGCTCTACTGCTTACGGGCTGCGGAAAAAGTAAGTGATTTATTTAAAACGTCTGTTTAAATAATCATATGAAAAAAATGAGTTTTACTCAGAAATCTAAAAAATATTTGGCCAAAATATTTACAATACTTTGTAAAGGATACATGCATATATTTTTAACAAAATGAATTCTTCGATATCTTTTTCTCCACCGTATTTTCGAACATATCTTCTTTTTTACTCAACATTATTCAGCACATTAGATTATGTCCCTTAAACTTTGATTCATTCCAAAACCTTCACTAATTCTATTTCGGAAACAAGGATTACCAAAAAGTCATAAAAAGTCATAATTCTAGTTTTTTCGAAGAACCATCTTGAAAATCATAGCTTTCTTATGTTTTTTTGTTAAGGCCTTGGATTGAGGACTACCTACAAATGGTATTATAATTTCATATTGAATAAGAGGGAGCAAAAATATATTAAAATTCAACCATTCAGATTTTAAAATCATTCTTAAGAGAATCTCATTTGTGTGAGATTTGACCATGGAAAATTCGTGCTTCTCTAGAAAGGTGGGAAAAAACTTAAACGAACTTTTCGATTTCAAAAAAGGTTTTAGACAAGGTGATGCGCTGTCATGCGATTTTTTAACTTCGTACTTGAAAGAATAGTACAGAGCTCCCACATCAACACTAGAGGCACTATCTTCAAAAGTCTGTCCAATTACTAGCAGATGCTAATGACATTGACAAAAATGGAGAACTCAGCGTGATGGGAATGGGGCTTTTATGAGCATTGAGGCAGAGGCAGCTAAAATGCGTTGAACGGTAAATAAGGGCAAAAAAAGTACATGCTGTTGTCAAGAAAGGACATACAACACTGACATCAAAGACTTCGTCTACCTAGGTTTCGCTATGAACGCAGAAAACAACACAAGTGCGGTTTCTTTGGCCTAAGAAAGCAAATGGGTAGCAAAGCTCTCTCTCGAGCGACCAAAGTGTCTGTATATAAGACCCTCAACATCCCCGTCCATTTATACGTGCATAAGCATGGACTATGACAAAAGCGGATAAAAACATCTTGAATCGTGGAGGAGAGGAGCTGTACGGGCTGTACAGCGACGTAGACTAAGCTAGAAAGGTAAAAGCCCAACGATTAAGATTGCTGGGCCACGTAGAGCGTTTGGAATCCAATGCTGCGGACCGGAAAGTCTTCGAATCCACACCCACAGGACAGTGCAGTAGACGAAGACCGCGGAACAAGTGGCGCACACAAGTGAAAAGTGACCTTACCCGACTTGAAGTGTGAAACTGGAAAAATCTAGCTACGGACCTAGCTAAACATAGATGTTTCTTGGGTTAGGCTTTAGTTCACACCTCAAGTAAGTAAGTAAGTCAATATTCGAGTTGAAAAATATTTTTTTTTTATTTTTTTTTATTTTCTGCCAAATATCATCAATTTAAGTTTTTTCAATTTATACAAATTTTGTATCAAGTATATAAATTTAGAATAAAACGTTAATACATTGAAGTTATGATTAAATATCAATTTTGGTTCGTGAGATATTTTCGGTCAATAAAATGTAACCTTTCTGCATCTTTTGATGGTTTTATCTGTAGAACAACATTTATTTTAATTCCATATTTGTGTTTTTTTTAAGAGGGACTTTGATTTCAATTCAAGGGACCTTGCAGAACGATAAATGTCAAAATTTTCAACTGGACAAGTCATCAAAATTTCAAGAATTTTTGTCTATTAACTACTTGTCTTTTAAATATCGGTTTTCTTGATTTTGAAATGCTTCGTATTAAATATTTCCAGTACAATGGATGGATGTTTTAATGATGTTTGACATTTTCTTTAACTATTTGGAATAACAATTTGAAAACTGAGTGTTTTGAAAATTTCTTTAAAAAATTTTCAAAATGCTGGTAAAATGTTATCATTTAGTATGTAAATATTACAGCAAGACTTTTTTAACGAAAATTTTAAACACAGTTTCTGTTTTTTCTGTCACAGTTTAGTACATTCTTTTGAGATTTGGCAGATTTGTTTTTTAAGATCCAAGATAATATGATCACAATTAGCCACCCATTTTTTTTTTTATTATTTATAACCCTTAGACTTTTGTCTTTTAGCAAAAAATTAAATCATGACTAACTCGTCTGCTAAAATATTGAATTCTTTAATAAATTTCTTGAAAACTATCGAATATATTCCGTCACTAAAAAACACTTTTTATTATTGCTTTGTTGTTAGGTTATGAGGTCTTAAGTCAAAAAATTGCATTTTAGGGTTTTTTATTTGATGTCACTGCCTTTATTTTGTATCTTCTTTCGTTTAATACTAACAACTTGAGTCTAGAAAAAATGCCTAATAAACTATTAATTAAGTCTTCATTCTTCAAACAAGAAGACAGACAACTTCATATTTCTTTTGAAATTAATATCTTAATTTCATTGAGTCTGTGTGATCAGTTTCTCACTTAAGACCGTTATTACAAATGTCAAAGATTTATGGATCACAATTGTGAATATTGGTACTTTACAAATTTTCGGTAATCAGATACAATTGTCAATTTTTGATAAAGGTCTCAATAATCAAGAACTTTTAAGTGAAATATAAGCAAAAAGAAATAGCTAGAATGCGGCCCGCACTGATAACGTCCTACTGTACTGGCATTTAAAAACTTTCATCTAATATTTGTTTGTACTAAGCCAATTTGTTATTTAAAGAATATCGGAAGGAATTAATAATTCTGTGGAAATATTCTTGAGTGCTTGTTTTTACTTATCCTTATTATCAGTTAGAAGATACGTTATATAAAGACTCCTTTTGAACAAAAACTTAAACATCCATTTGTTAAATATCGATCCACGCTGTTAAAATGTACTTATACTTAAAACTCAACAACAAAGCTAAAATCCTTGCAAAGTTCTTTTTCTTTTTTTTACATTTACATCAAAAGAACAATAATATCCTTGTTACTTTATATCTGATGATGTATAGTGATGTGGTACAACATATCTATTTTCTAACGTCTAATTAAATAACACAAAGTCAAAAGTAACAAGATACTGCACCATATGGGATTAGTAGGTTAGGTAACAATAGTAACCAGAACAAAAATACATTATTCCCACACCCCAAATACATTTTAGAAAAGACAGCATCTAAAGTGCAAGTCACATGTTCACTTTTTAGCTTTACAAAAGGATTCCTTAGAAACGAGTTAAGCAGATAAGGCAGTGCTCATGTGCATCTTATGTTTATGTATACTGTTTGTGTTTTAGTAGGTGTGTGTTTAGGGGTAGGTGCAGGCAATGCAGTTACAAAATCCCTTATGTTATCTTTATATTCAAATCCAAAATACACAAAACTTAGACTTGTACTTTCAGTTGGAATTGTGATGTGAAAAGTTTTCACCCTCTTTTTCCAACTGAAGGAAGGATGTGTTAAAGATGCATCTAAACATTTTAGGTACACAAAAGAAACACACATACCCACATCTTATTTTAATGTATGTTGAGTTGTTGAACTGTCAATTTTTTCACATATATGTACGTATAGCGATTTATAGGAAAACTGAATTTGACAATTGTTAATTTGTGTGCTTCTGTGAGGAAAAGAGATTATGGTTGAATATGACAGTTTGAAAGGAATTTTGGTGAATTTTGTTAAGCTTTTATGCATATTGACTGAATCGACAACTTTGATAAAGTTATGATTGGAAAATTTAGTTGGAACACAAAATTTTCATATGAATGCATTAAAACTTTATAACCAACGTACATTGTCTCTTTTACTGGTTTTCGGAGAAAAAAGAAGCTGTTTCCACGACATCGCCAACGCTATTGCAATTCTAGTGAATATTAATTAAAATTGTTAAAATCAAAGGAATTTTGCGTTCATTCTTAGATTTAATATGTTTGAAAATTATTTATTCAACGGTTTTATAGCTGTGATCTGTATTTTAATGATACTTTGAAAGTAAAATTGCAATAGTCATCGACAAAGCACTTTAGACAAAAGAAGACCTCACAAAATTGAATCTTTCAAAAATTAAAAAAAAACTAATCCAGTATGTATTTATATTTAACTGTTTATGCAAGCCGATATATCTTGAATATAGAGAATGTAACTACAGAAATTTTACTCCGAGTTGAATTACAATCTTTTGTCTAATTAGTGTCAGAATTTTAAATTTGTCATTTCACTTATTTTCGGTAAATAATGTTCAAAAACGTGTGACATCAGTAAAAACTTTTTTGTGAGATATGTATTATGTACATATGTATGTACGTACTTCGGGTTCGTTTCCAAGGCTATTTGAAAGTTTAAGAAGAAAAAAATTAATGTTTAGGTAATTTCGAAAATCTTAAAACGAAGCTGAGTTTAAGTTGCCATCATATATATTATTTGATCTTGTTTTTACTGATATTGAAAAAAGGCCTCGTACTTGTTACCAAATAAGAGTTACATTAAATAATAAAACATAAAAATGCCATCTGAAATAAATCAAATCTGAAAAAGATTTAAAACTTTATGCTTTAAAAACTAAAACCAACCATTCGAATGAGATTATACAGAATTTTCATCGACAAAAATATTTGCTTTTTAATGAATGAATGTTAATTACGTTAAAAACATGGAAGAAATTTAATTCTATCAAATTTGTAAAATTGAAATCTTTGTCATTTCTTGACGTTTTATGGTCACTGGAATCTTAATCAAAGGGTTTTAAAAGTATTTCTCAATTTTTGTATCTATATTACGATACTTTTTTTGTCAGGTCATGTCTCAGAAAGTTAGGTTAGGTTAGGTTAGGTTGAAGTGGCTGTCCAGATGTCATTGACGCACCTAGACCTCAAGCGTCCATTGTCATACCACTAATGAGGTTACTGACGGGAGAGGAATAAACTTAAACAAACCATTTTGTACTTTTAATAAAGTTGCCATTTCACTGGTATTATCGAAAAAGGGATTACCGAGAAAGTGATTCCTTCTAATGGAAAGTAGGTGTCTAATAACAGATTAAGAGATTCTTCATCTGTGATAGTCCAAGTGCCTGCTTATGTCTTTAAAGCACTGTGTATTGTTGGACTTTTTGAGAGAATTTGTCTAAGTCTTGAGGCTTCTGAAGTATTTTCTATTTTACCACAAAAGTTTCTCCAAGAAGATCTCTTACTCTTCCTTAATTCTTTTTTATATTGCTTTAGAGCTTGTTTGTATAAGTCCCAGTCAGAAGGAGATCTAGTGTACTTATATCTATTGAAGAGTTTGCGACAGCTCTTTCTGAATGGTTACAGGACATGAAGTTCTCATTGATTCGGTGAGATGATTCACAGAAAGCTCTAGTTCATCTTTACTGGAGGAGCTTTTAAGAGGGTTGTGATCAAGCAGTTGTGCTAGTACCTCCCTATATCGCTCCCAGTTAGTATTAAGGTGATTGCGAAAACCCATAGATGTATTTGCCACATCTTTGAGCTCAAACTGAATGTATTTGTGGTCAGAAAAGGAATTCTCTTTTAAGACATGCCAGTTTGAAATCAGATTGTGGATCGAGTCAGAGGTAAGAGTAATATCAAGTACCTCTTTCCTATTCTTGGTTACAAAAGAGGGTTCATTACCAATATTACTTATGAGTAGGTAAGTGCTTAGTAAGTAATCAAATAAGGACTCACCTCTCTCATTTATATCAGAGCTACCCCATACCATTTTATGGGTGTTAGCTTCCGAACCAATAAGGTGTCACCTGGAATTGGGATGTCGTGGCCAAGATAAGAGGATATGAGCCAGTAGGTGACTTTATCCGTTGTTAAGACAGGGGTGGTGGTGTCCTTGTCGCTGTAATTGGGGAGTAAAAATAAGTTAAAATCATTTTTACTAACATGCATGACCTTGGTTCACCTTTTCCGATGCATACAATAGTTTATAGACAGGAGTCCTGAGGCCTCTGATGATGGAGTTTGAGACCCACGTCTCCTGTATCAAGACGATGTCTTCCTTGTTCCTATGAAATAGGAGTACCAGTTTGTTTGCGGCCATGATGGCGTGATGGAGATTAATCTGTACTAATCGCAGCATTGCTACTTTTAGTCAGATCAACCTCCACCACTGTTTTTATAGATACGGATCACGATTTCATCGAAGCCATAACTAATCATGCCTTTGGTCGCGGCCAGTGGAGCCAGTGATTCCCTATTGATCAACACGAGAGCTGATCTATAGCGAACCACTGTCTCCTTCTCAACCTTTGGGACTTTCCAGTCGTGCGTAGGCAGGTTTGGATTACTAGTTTTGATCAATTTCATGATCATATCTGGGCAGTTGTGTTGAGCCGGAACCATTATACGTGCTCTTGGCCGGCAAGGAATATTCTCCCTTGCAACAACATCGAGCTTTGCACCCGGCCAGACTTCAGGAAAGCCATTGTGACAGCCGAGCGTCAAAGCTGCTCCACTGACGGGTAATTCCTTACTTAGAAGAAGATTTTCTCCAACGATCACATAAAACGTTCAACAAAATACAATATTTTCAATGCAGTCGTGAAATCTTCGCTTTGTTATGCGGCACAAGTATGGGGTATGCAAGAATTCAAAGAAATTGAAAAGACATTTCTTAAAGAAAATATTCAATATTCTTTTAACAGCACTAAACTATTCAATATATTTGGAAACAGGCCTGCAAAACTTTTTACTTTTAGTCTAAAGCTACAGGCTAATTATTTAATTAAAATGCTTGGTCTACGGGAAACTTGCGAGTTATGTAAGATAATGATGCTCTACGAAATTCGGAATAAGAACTGGTGGATGAGGACATGGGAAAACATTGCTGCTTCCTGAGGAGAAGTTGTGCAGATCAACCTCAATAATATTGTTCATAAGAAAACGGAGCTCTACAAAATCATCCAAAAACTTGAAGAATATAATCGAAATCAGATGATTGAAAATGCCAGTCAATCGGAGAGCAGGCTACACTATAGCTTAATTTTAACTTGTGTGACAAGAACTACTTCCAAGATTCTTTCTTCTATAAAGATATTTTCATAATTGAATTACAATTGAATATATAATACAAAATTTAGGTTTAACCAAAATGTTTTTTTCGAAACTGCTTTGATAAAAAAAACACCCAAGCAGTTTGTTTATAGTCCTTTCTGCATCTTTCTGCAGTAATATCTTTATTATAAAGTTTATTTGAAGTCGATACCTCTTCTGATTTTTAAGCAATTGACGACGAAAAAACTTGGCGAACGTAAGAACGTACTGACGTACGAATGTCAAAAATATTTTATTTCGACTTTGGTACCTTGAAACGTCGAGAAATGTCAAAATTTTTAATTTGACAAATCGGACATAATACAATAACATCCTATGGGAAGTTAAAAAGGTATTTTATTATCAAAATTTAGTGAAACTTTGAGCTATGGTATTAAAGTAAATAAATGGAAAGGTATTGCAGAACAAAGCAAAAGGTCTCAATGCATTGAATTCAATCAAGGACTAGAAACACCTTCGAGATACCATTTAACGATTCGAAATCATTATTTATTCTTTGTTTAAAATTCCGATTTCGCCGGCCGGTGCATTACAGGGCGAACCAACCTAGAATCATCATCATTTGCACATGCACTTGAAAATATATCGTTTATCCTATTAGGTCCTTTCACTTTTAACAATTGATCATTACTGTTCTCCTGTCGAAACTGTCAATTAAATTCTAACAAAATATGTTAAATGTAAGTATTTTTCATTTTATACAAAAATTGTCAGTACAAATTTGTCGGAAAATTCGTGACAGTAGCTATCTTAGGTAATTTTGTTTTCAACACATTGACAAAATAATTACATTTATGTCAACTTTTTAAGTTTTATAAGTCCATGATAGTAGCAGAAGTAGTAGTAGTAGTTTTCTTAGATTTTTAATGTAGGGAATAATCTTCGGCAAACGATTAAAACACTTAATTCGAGCTTGTTCAAGTATAGTTTTATTCGATAAAAAGAGGACAAATATTTAGCGAAGGTTGTATTTATAGTTTCAAAAATTTATGTGTAACATAGCTTACGGGAAGATCATACGATTAGAGTATTGGAGAGAATTATTAATGCATGATGCTTGTACTAAAAAGTAACGAGTTTGCACAAGGACAAACACAGGGTGTTCTTTTAAAATAAAATGCCTACAGCTCGGCCATTCTGACCGTATAATCGTCCCGATTACAAATTTTATAAAAACATCATTACAATTACATTAAGTCATAAATACATAAATACAAAATTTTCGTTCATAAATGAGGTATACGACTACCTTTGTAAAAAACAAAACTTGTTACAGTAAATATTTCATGTTTTTTTTTTAAATAAATTGTTCATATTTCATAAAATGAAAAGTTAAGAAAACTTATTAATTAAATTAAATTGAGTTACATATAATATTATATTCGAAAACATAAAATTCTTTTTTTTTGTTGATTGAATAGTTAAAATTAAATAAATTATTCAAGATATGAAGAATTATTTAAAAGCTAAATGGATAAAAGTTCATCGATATAATTAGCATGTGTGCAGCAGGTGTAATCAGATTAAATTCATAACTCGTGTAAAAAATATTAATTTTTAGAAACACATTCACGAAGTTCATCACCTTTCAAGTCAATATTCGGAGTCACATATAATTTCATATTACTAGGAGAACATATACCCTTATACGGTAACCTGGTTAACTGTAGTCCTTCTATATCACCTATTGCATACCTATGATTTGGAAGTACTTTTTTAATTTCATATGGGCCACGAAACTTAGCTAACAGTTTTTTGTTCGTCCCTGGAGTAGTGTCTATGTTCTTAATCATGATATAATCTCCTTGCTTATATTCCGTTGGACTTTTATGACGGTTATCGTAGTATAATTTGTTTTTTAATTGCTTTTTTTCATTTTTTTCCTCAGCTTCTTTTCTGATCTCATCTAAATTTATTTTATCAGAACCTAAATTGTTTACCAAAAACTCTTTTACTTTATCGCAAAATTTTCCCTTCTGATCTCTACCAAAAAGTAAAGTGCTTGGTGTGAATCCGGTACTTCTATTTACGCTGTTATTAATGGCGAACTCAACCTTTTCAAGATGCTTGTCCCAATCAATTGTAGTATGCGCTTCACATTCCTTTGCAAGCATTGGTGTAATTATGCGGTTAAGCCTTTCCACCCGACCGTTAGATTGAGGGGTGTGCGTTGCAACCTTGACATGATGTATGTTGTTGTCATGCAAAAACTCCGAAAATTCTTTGGATGTGAAACATGTCCCGCGGTCAGATATGATTCGGTTCGGCCTCGAAAAATTAGCAAAATATGATTTTAAGCATTCTATAGCTTCTTTACTTGAGGTACTTTTATTTGGATAAAGCTTAGTAAATTTGGTAAAGCCATCAATCATCACGAAAATATGTTTTTTATTGGAACGCGAGTTGGAAAATGGACCAAGGTGGTCTATATGTAGCGTATCAAAAGGTATGTTCCCTTTTGGAATCGGATGGAGAACACCTTCTGCTTTCCCAGATTCAGGTGAAAAGTAGATGCATTTAAGGCAATTTTTGATAACGGTTCTAATTTTGTCCTTCATATGGGGAAACCAATAAATTCGAGATATGTGCTCAAAGCACTTGTCAACTCCCAGATGACAAAGGGCTTCGTGATGAGTCCGGACTACTTGCTCTTCCATGTGAGATGGAACGTAAAAAAGTATATTATCTTTTGATTTCCTATATATCAATCCATCAACCATATCATAGTGAGGACTTTCAGACTTAATCAACTCACTTGCAATCGCTATTATTTTAGGATCTTGTTTTTGGGCAGCGGCAAGTACAAACTCAAAGGATTCGTCATCAATGTGCAAAATGTTAAAAGATCTACTGAGAGAATCAACATGAGACATTCGATCACTCTTTCTATGCTCCACAGAATAGTCGTATGCTTGCAACTCAAGAGCCCATCGCGATATGCGAGGATTCAAAGTTTTTTTGATTAGTGTTAAAACAAGAGCTTGGCAATCCGTTACGATTTTAAATGGAATGCTAAGTAAATAAATTCGGAAACGCCTTAGAGCATAGACTATGGACAAGGTTTCGAGTTCGTAGCTATGGAACCTACTTTCAGCTTCAGTAGTACGTTTGGAGAAATAAAACACTGGATGGAATTTACCATCACTTTGCTTTTGCAACAACACGGCTCCAAATCCATGCGTGCTGGCATCGCAGTGAAGTTCCGTAGGACTATTCGGACTATAAATTGACAAAACTGGCGCTGAAATCAGTTTACTTTTTAAAAGGTTAAAAACGGCTTTTTCTTTTGGACCAAAGACAAATGTTGCATCTTTCCTCAACAAATCATAAAGTGGTTTAGCTTTGTTGGCAAATTGATTTATAAACTTCCTAAAGTAGGAACAAAGTCCAAGAAAACTATGAATGTCTTTAGTCGAAGTAGATAGCGGAAAATTTTCTATGGCTTTTAAATTTGTTTCATTAGGACTTACACCGTTTTCATTAATTTTGTAACCTAAATAGGTTATCTCATCTTTTAAGAAGACACATTTATCCAATCTGAGTTTCAACCCTTTAGTGACAACTATATTAACTACTTCTTTTAAAATATCAATATGTTCCTCAATTGTTTCTGTCGCGATGAGGATGTCATCAAGGTACGTCAACACTTTTGATTGCTGTATGAGTTTACCAAATAAATGCTTCATGTAACGCTCGAAAACAGAGGGGGCGTTCTTAAGCCCAAACGGCATTTTGGTGAACTCGTATTGTCCAATAGGTGTCGTAAATGATGTGTATTTCCTTGATTCCTCTTCAAGTGAAACATGATAAAAACCATTTTTCAAATCTAGTGTAGTATAGTATTTTTTATTTTTCAATCGGTCGATGTTATCTTCAATTAAGGGTAACGGATAATTATCACGCAATGTTATTTTATTAAGTTCCCTATAATCAATACATAACCTAAACTCTTTATTTTTCTTTTCAACGAGTACAATTGGAGACGCGTATTGAGAATTTGACTCGCGAATTATGCCTTTGCTTAAAAGATCCTTAAGAATTTTCTCTAGCTCGATCTTATGAGAGTATGGTAACCTTCTAGGAGGACAATGAAACGGAATATCTTTTGATAAAACAATACTCATTTTAAATTCATTCTCATCAGGCACAACACAATCTAAACTCGTATCAAAAGCTGGTCTGACTACATTTTTAACACTTTCTTGAACACTGAATGGCAAATCTGAATTAACCCTAATATCTAACTCTGATTCTTCATCACATAAGTTAATGTTATAAATTTGTTTAATACAGTTAACCTTTTCACTTAGTTTACTTACATGCGGACACTGACATTGACTTGAGGACTACAAATTCATGCAAACATGCGTTTCTGGATACGGATTTAATGACGACAATGTTACATCTGATGAACGATTACACTCCACGACGTTGTTTGATGACTGCGACAAATTTACGTTTATATCACCTTCACCTTTAGTTTCACATCTTGTAAGCACCATACCAATTTTATCGATGAAATTTCGTCCAAGAACAGCTGGATAGCTCATGGAATTGTTTTCAACTACTAAAAGAGATAAATTTGTGTTTAAATTTTCAAAAACTATAAAAGTATTAACACTTCCCAAGACTTGGAGCGGGCTATTGTTGACTCCAAAATATGACTGACTATTTTTATCCAGAGGTAATATCAACGACGGCGGCAAGTATTTTTCCTTGATGAAGCTTATTGGACTCCCTGAGTCCAAGAGTGTTGTGAGTACAGATGAACATTCAAAGCCGCTCTCAATGAATCGATAAGAAATCTGCTTCTCAAAATTGTTGGTTTCTAGGCTACATCGTTGTTGGAATCTGCTTCGTTCTCGATTAAATATTTCTCTGGTTTCTCGATGAATTTGTTGGTTGGATATTTGTTGGTAATCTTCAATGCTGTTGCTGTTGGCCTTGAGTGTCAAAACTGGTTTATCTTTCAAACAATTTTTAGCAATGTGACCACGTGTACCACATTTAAAGCAAGTGAATTCTTTTTTTTGATAGAAATTGCTAACAGGTGCATCGACTGCCTCTCTCTCAACATTCTTTTTTAATGGAATGTTTCTGTGCTTGTTTCGATAATTATGAGACGTACTAGGCTTGTATGTTAAATTGTCACGTTCACGGCTGTTGTTCTTAAATTTCTCTGAGTGCGCTTTTGAGTTCTTCGATATTATTGGCATTATAGAGAATACTCTTATTAATCTCCACATCAGATATGCCCTTGATTATAAATTGGATTAAATCCTCCTCCTCGATCGGATTATGTGAAGCAATTTCTTGCATTGAGAGCACATATTGTTGTATGGTCTCGTCACGACGTCGTTTTCTCGCATTAAGCTTACTGAAAATATCTGCTTTAGTTACGATTCGTTTAAACTCACCCATTAGAGCATTTCTCAGTTCAGTCCACGTTCGAGTTTTCAAAGATCGTATGAAAATTCTTGCAGTTCCAATAAGGAGCCTTTTTCCGAAAATGAACTTGGTACGGTCGTCCAGATGGAGGGTTTCAGAATATTCCTCAAAATGTTCGACCCATCTGTCAATTGGAAAGTTGTCATCCCCACTGTATGGACACATTAAGTCTTCCATGTCTTTGAAACTACTAGAAACATGTGGCCTTTGACTTGGATTTTCATGAGCGGCGTCTTCGATCTGCAGTTCCTTCAGCTTACGTCTGAGTAGAATAATCTCTTCTTTCTTCTTGCATGCTTCTCGCAGATTATTTAGCTCTTCATCGATGTCATCACTTTGTTCTGCAGGTGGTTCTCCTTCCAGCTCAGACCCATGATCGTCAGAAGATTCTGACTCGTTGCGGTTACGCTCAGGCATGAAATCTTTTGCAAGCTTTTGCAGGTCTTCCTTGGCATAACCTCTAACTGCGTCTTGAACTCTCATTTTTAGCATCTCTTTTGTGCCATCGGTTTTTTCATTAATTGATCGTAAAATGTCTTTAAGAATAGCAACTTTTGCTTTATTTAGAAAATTATCAAATTCTTCCGACATATTTATGCGAAACACTTTATAAGTTAAAACTTTTTATTATTTTTAAATAAACGTTTTGAGTATCAGATCTCACTTCTGAATTTTGTAGGTAATAATCTTCGGCAAACGATTAAAACACTTAATTCGAGCTTGTTCAAGTATAGTTTTATTCGATAAAAAGAGGACAAATATTTAGCGAAGGTTGTATTTATAGTTTCAAAAATTTATGTGTAACATAGCTTACGGGAAGATCATACGATTAGAGTATTGGAGAGAATTATTAATGCATGATGCTTGTACTAAAAAGTAACGAGTTTGCACAAGGACAAACACAGGGTGTTCTTTTAAAATAAAATGCCTACATTAAATTCCTTGTATTTTTAGTTCACGTACAGAAAGTATTATATCGAAAATTTATTAAGAAACTAGAACAACACTTTTCCAAAAATTAAAAAAAAAAATAATTCCCAAAAGGACCCTGAATTCCATCCCCATCACACTCCGTCACACTGATCACATCCACTGTATCAATTTAACGAATTCTAATAAAATAACTCTTCAGATGTGCTACTGCTATGTACTGCAGAACCTTAAAATTGTCACTATTCAGCTATTCAGCCATCCAGATTCCAATATTGCAGGTGACTGAATTCTATTACCTTTCACTGAGCATATCCGCTGCGCTGTTGTTTTTTTTACCTCCTGTTATATAAATCCGTACGTAACTATACCAATATTCAAAAAGGACGACGAAAGGATTCTATAGAACAACCGCAAAAATCTAGAAACTGTGTTAACCCAACGAGATTTACGCTGACTGTGAATTTTTTACATCACCTCAACACCATCGCTGTTGGATATTGAAAAGCGACAGAAACACGTTTCAATAAAATACAAATCTAATAATCTGGGTTTTTTTTTTAGTTTTATCTTTTTATTTCAAACAAAATTAAATTCACTTATCTGAAAGTGATATGTGTTACATTTTGAAATAAAGGACATTTCTGATGATTTTGTTGAACTTCCGTAGACAAGACATTTAATAAATGTTCAATAACAAATTTAAAGCACATTTTCTCATAATGAAATTAATTGAAAAATTTGCTGAATTTTGTAAAACAAAAGTAGGTTTTAAAAAGGTCAACAGAGCGTGGGAATTAATAATGTCTACTGTAGTGACATGACAGTTTAATAATTCTATTTGACACTTTGCAACACAATTGTTCTCAACTTAAATTGGAAAACTGTCCGCAATGATGGCATCAGTGATGCGTAACTCAGGGATAGGAGAGTATCCTTAAAGTCCCGATACAAACTAATTTGTGATAATTTAAGGTTTGTAAAATGTTATCATAGTTTGGCAACCACATAGCATTACATATGAAATTATTTGTCATGTTAACAAGATACAAAATAAGTGGTAAGCTGTGACCTATAGGACTTTTGCTTTCATAATAAATTAGGTATTTATTCAATCTAATATCATATCAGAATCGTATATCACTAAGTGACGTAGCTTACGTGAGTACGCTTTGACGTTAAACGTGTGTCACGTTCGGTTTTGGAGACAAAATGTATTTATTTGTTCACTTGTCTTGCATAGTTGTGGTTCATTTATGATTTATTTTATAATGAATTAGAGACAAATGGGTTGTTTGGCTATTATCCTTGTCGAAACGTACTTAGCAGGTTTATATAATGTCTTATAATAATTGGTTTATTTAGTTCGTTCTCTTTAAAAAAAAAGTTATTAGGTGGTTGAGATGGTCACGGTGTTAGGAATTGGTCATTATGGTCATGCAACAGTGAAAACGTTTTGTTTGCGTTATATATGAATCTCGTTTGTATAAGAGATTGAAGGTCAAGGCTCAAAGCACATGAACAACCAATATTGCCGTATCATGCTCTGCTAAGCAAAAGAGGTGCTATGACCTTCTATGCATTAATAAATTAGCAAACAATTAAGTTAAATACAAAATCATTACATACTTTTATATTGTATTTTTACTTACGCCTCCCCTTAAGAATATGCTACAAGGGCGAAATAATTGTGTGGAGACTGCTCCTAGGAGCATGAATTAAAAATATTTGCTTTTGAATGATGGACACGACTTGTGCGTCGCGCTTGTCAAATTGTTGGTTGAGGGAGGATGTGACCCAGAGTGTTTTAGGGTCCATACGAAGGTTAAGATGGAAAACATCAAGGTTGAGTTTTAAAACGTCAATTATTATTCTATACTTAATAATAAGTCTTCAAAAATAAGATCCATTTTGCAAGGATCGATTTGTCAAATTGAAAATTTTGACATTTCTGGACGTTTGAAGGTCCCTATAGAGTCGAAATAAAAGATTTTTAGAAAGATGTCTGTGCGTGCGTGTGTACGTACGTTCGTACGTCCGCGAACTTTTTTTCGTCGTCCATAGCTCAAAAACCACAAGAGATATCGATTTCAAATAAATTTTGTTATACAGATAATAAGGCAGAAAGATGCAGAAAGGGCTCTCTAGAAAATTGCGTGGCAGTTTGAAAAAAAAGGTGAACATTTTGGTTAACCCTAAATATCTTACGATCTAAAAACGGTAGAGACTTGAATTAAATTTTATATAATATATTGCGACGTGATATCAAAAAAGTACATCTTTCGAAAAAAATCCATTAAATGGTTTTTTTTATAAATCAAAAAAATTGAAAAAAAAAAATTTGTCACCCAAAACATTTTACGATTAAAACATGATTTCATCTCAAAACAATTTTGTGCAACGAAGATTAATGTTTTTGAAATCTAAATTTTAAGAAAAACGGCATTGAGAGTTTTTGTTAACAAAAAATAAAAATCTTAAAAAAAACATTACTCAAATTGGTAAAATTTGAATATCGATTCAAATATCTTTTCAAAAACTTGAAATTTAGGCTTCAAACTTATTTTATCTTATAAGAAATATTGTTTTCAACATTCTGAAAAATGTTGAGAAAAATCGAATTTACAGTTTTTTTACAAAAAATTAAAACCTAAAAAAAAATTAATAAAAGTTGGTAAAAATTTATTTTCGACTCAAATATCTTTTCAAAACTTTGAGATATTGGCTTTAATTTACTTTTATCTTTCAAAAAATATTGTTGTCAACATTCAGTAGATCACTTTTTTGCATACAAACACACAAAAATGGTTGATTTTGACATTTCTTCCCTGTTTTTTGTTCAGTTTTGCCATATTTGCTTTTTATTTACCTAACTGTTAGTACGCGCGCCGAGCCGTGCTATCAATTAAAAAAAATTGTTTTATGCTCAAAAAATGCAATACAAAAAAAGTAGGGTTAAGTCCGAAAAAAAAAATATTTTTTTCTATGACTTAATGTTGTTTCCTCGCCTTAATATTTACAAAATGTTCTATTGAAACCGCTACATTACTGTAAAAAAAAATCAGAAGGAAATTCGTACTGCGGTAATGGAAAGTCCCCCATTCTTTTCTTTATTCACCACCAAGTTGTAAACAAATTTCGGATCCCAAAATTACCAACCGAAAATTGTCTTTGACTATTGGTTATCGCTTGAAAATACCAAACTAGTCAATAGGATGACTTTTTAGGTTCTGTGTAATATTTGTTGGGTCATCTTTTCGTGTCAAGTCGAAAGTTTTGCTGCGTAGAGGCTTACTAAGCAATCGATCCAAATCAGTCAATTCCATAGCGTTCTCCAGAATTTAACATAGCTGAAATCGCATATGGGCGTATTTTGTGTAAGTATGTTGGTTTACATTCATATAAGATCGAGCTAGCTCAAGAATTGAAGCTGATTTACCATTTCAAGCGAACTACATACGTTCTTCGATTTAGGAAAGTTGTTAAGTACCTTTTGAAAAACCCATTATTTTTTAATGTAATAGGAACTGACCTTCATTGTTGCAGCTAAGAGTTTACAATCTAAAATTATAGTCAATTTTTATTTGACGGGCCGGTTTTCACTATTCCACAACTTTTCTAAAATAATGTTGGTTTGATGGTTACACTATAAAATGTGTGATGTTTCTGGAATTCTACTAGCTAAATGTCAGTTTCTTTATTTTATTTTTAATCTTAATTTTTTCGGATATGTGTGATAGCATACCAATATTTAAATTATTCTAAAGGTTATATCATAAACGGTGAGCTTGAGAACTTAAAAAAAAAAACGCATAAAATTTGCAAAATCTCATCGATTGAAACGTTAGATTGGTCCATTACATTTACTTTTTGAAGATAATTTCATTTAAATGATGACCGCGGCTGCGTCTTAGGTGGTCCATTCGGAAAGTCCAATTTTGGGTAACTTTTTCGAGCATTTCGGCCGGAATAGCCCGAATTTCTCCGGAAATGTTGTCTTCCAAAGCTGGAATAGTTGCTGGCTTATTTGTGTAGACTTTAGACTTTACGTAGCCCCACAAAAAATAGTCTAAAGGCGTCAAATCGCATGATCTTGGTGGCCAACTTACCGGTCCATTCCTTCAGATGAATTGTTCTCCGAAGTTTTCCCTCAAAATGGCCATAGAATCGCGAGCTGTGTGGCATGTAGCGCCATCTTGTTGAAACCACATGTCAAACAAGTTCAGTTCTTCCATTTTTGGCAACAAAAAGTTTGTTAGCATTGAACGATAGCGATCGCCATTCACCGTAACGTTGCGGTTAACAGCATCTTTGAAAAAATACGGTCCAATGATTCCACCAGCGTACAAACCACACCAAACAGTGCATTTTTCGGGATGCATGGGCAGTTCTTGAACGGCTTCTGGTTGCTCTTCACTCCAAATGCGGCAATTTTGCCTATTTACGTAGCCATTCAACCAGAAATGAGCCTCATCGCTGAACAAAATTTGTCGATAAAAAAGCGGATTTTCTGCCAACTTTTCTAGGGCCCATTCACTGAAAACTCGACGTTGTGGCAGATCGTTCGGCTTCAGTTCTTGCACGAGCTGTATTTTATACGGTTTTACACCAAGATCTTTGCGTAAAATCTTCCATGTGGTCGAATAACACAAACCCAATTGCTGCGAACGGCGACGAATCGACATTTCACGGTCTTCAGCAACACTCTCAGAAACAGACGCAATATTCTCTTCTGTACGCACTGTATGCATTCGTGTGGTTGGTTTAATTTCCAATAAAGTAAACTGAGTGCGAAACTTGGTCACAATCGCATCAATTGTTTGCTCATTTGGTCGATTATGTAGACCATAAATCGGACGTAAAGCGCGAAACACATTTCAAACTGAACACTGATTTTGGTAATAAAATTCAATAATTTGCAAGCGTTGCTCGTTAGTAAGTCTATTAATGATGAAATGTCAAAGCATACTAAGCATCTTTCTCTTTGACACCATGTCTGAAATCCCGCGTGATCTGTCAAATACTAATGCATGAAAATCCTAACCTCAAAAAAATCACCCTTTATTTACTTTCAAAATATTTCAATAGAAAATATTTTCCAGTTTATTTTTTTTTGTTATATACAAAAAAATATTTGTTGAATTTTGTTGATTCTAATTTCGTATTTTGTCAAAATGTAAAATAGATGGATATAGATAGAAAGATAAATAAATTTTATTTTCCTAAGAAAGTGTTTATAAAAACAAGATAATGCTGGTGTTCAAAATTAGTTAGGACAATAACTTGTTAAAGTTGTCGTCAAAATGTAAAGCATACACATCTAATTTAAATCTTTCTATCTACTGCTGAACTTGCTCATGTATCCAAAGAGTCTGTTTAAAAATATTTCCTTTGGTTTAAGATTTAAAAATTTACTTGCAAACAAAAATTGTTTTCAAAAATTTAAATGCATTTTGATTTCACAAAAAAAAAAACCTTAATTTTCGAATAATTGTATTTGAAAGTCGTTACTGCTTTTTTTAAAAAAAATTTTTGTATAACATTTTTTAATTTTAGTTCAAAAATATTTTTAGTATGAAGTTATTTAGAGCTTATAAAAAAAAAACAAATATGATGTCCCATTTTCGAGATATTAAATTTTGGAAAAAAAAAATAAATGTTTTTTTTGAAATCAAAACTAAAAATATTGAAATTTTATTGGAACAAACAAAGGAAGATCTTGTTTAGAAATGAAATGATTGAAATCGGCTGATAAGACTTTGAGAAAACGAAATAACGGTTCATTGAGGAGTATCCTTTTGTAGCAATACAAACATGTTTTTGATATTGAAAGAAGTCAAATCAAGAAACAAACTTTTTAGCGAAAATTAAAAAAAAATATTCTGTTACTTTTTGAAAAAAACTTGAATTTTTAATTTTTGACCAAAAATTTTGTATGAGGTCTACTGTTATTTTTCGTCTTAAGAGAATAAAAATAAACGCCTAACGCAAATCGGCCGAAAATCTTAATTTAAAAGTTTGAATTTAATCGACCCAATGGCGATGGTTTGGGTTTTAGAGACGTAGACAGACAGACTGACGGAATTGGGGACCCACCTTTTCGACTTCTCTACCATCGTAAAGTCACGTTTGAGTTTTTGATCTCGAATTGAAATTTTAAACAAATGTAAAACTTGCGACATAGTTCTTATAATTTCGCAAGTAAAAATACACTATGAATGGTTTCCTGTGCATTTTGATTTAATAATGTATAAAATTAATAATAATTCTAGAAATACTGTCGAAGAAAAAATGTATTTCAAACATACAAGACATCTTTCTAATAAGTTTAAGTATTTTAGGCATAATATTCGACACCAAGTTTAAATTTAAAAAGCATTGTATTGAATTAGCTTAGAAATTAGTCCTAGACTCAATATTATAAAATAAATAGCATCACGAAATAGCCTTGTTCATACCAACACACTCATTACCACAGCAAAAACAATTTTGTTATCCAAAAATTGAATATGGGCTTACAATTTATGGCAAGCGTGCTCCTTCTAACCTTAAGCTACTAAACCCAACCTACCACACAGCAATAAGAACAAGCCTCAGAGCTTTCCGTACCACACCAATCAAAAATATATTGGCCGAAGCAGGATTTAACAGTATCGCTGAAAGGAAGAACCTTCTTGCCGCTCGGTTGGTACCAAAACTCTTTGAAACGTATAGAACACCAATACACGCAGATTTAACTAAAATTCTAAGACGTAAGAAAATACCAAAACAGCCTTCAACCTTATACGCAGCTATTTCTTCTGCAAGAAATCTCAATATCCATGCTAAAATAAAATGTACAGGGTTTCAGGTGATCGTGTACAATAATTGCGCTTTCTCGTCTTGGTTTAGTTTTGTTTTTCCATGAGAAGTCAAAAAAAGTGGGTCCCCCAATTCCGTCCGTCTGTCTGTCCTATCCACAGTACACAGTACAGTACAACCCATTGGGTCGATTGAGTTCATACTTGGAAAATAAGGTTTTCAAGAAAATCAAATGTCAATGCATATAAATACAACATTTTTGGTCAAAAGTCAAAAATAAGAATTTTCTTTAAATTTCAATTGAAAAGATATAGATTAAGAAGGGTGCCCGCCATAGAACCTTTAGTTTTTATGTTTTCTCAAGAACTTATCATTGTTCTTATTTCTGATTTTGAAAAAAATATTTCGTTAGTTTTTAATTCGATATCTCAAAAAATCGTATATTAACAAGATTTAAATAACCACATACTAAAAATGTATTCTAACTAAAAATAAAAAATGTTATGTATACAAAATTAATTAAAAAACACGATTTTTGAAAAAAAAAGTAATAAAAAAGAGTAATTTAACGACATTTAAATTTCATAAGACAAAATTATTTTACAGTTTTATTTTTAAAATCTTTAAATATCAGTTCTATATTTAAACAACGTCTTTGGATGCAAAAGTTTCTGCGGATTAGTCGTGCACTTTATTTTTATAAGAAATATAAGCTTTAAAAAATGCTACTAAAATTGATAAAAATCTGTTTTCTACATCGAACTTATGTATATTATCATTATGCAAAATATTGTTATTTTTTTCAGTTATTTTTTATAGACAAATTCAACCGAAAACTTTTTTAAGATACTAGAAATGATTTTCGTCTTAAGTATTATGACAACAAAAGAAAACATTGTCTTCAAACATTTTTCATCTCGAGCTAAATTTTTGTATCAATATTTTGTTAAACTTTTAAAAAAATTGGACGGAAAATTTTTTTCATTGTCCATCCATAAACGAATATATATAAAATCCACACAAATTGAAGAATGCGACAAAAAGAACTACAGCGGTACATTGGGACGTATACGTAACAATACAATTTTCATTTGAATAAATATTCGCTCTTGAATTTGTTCGTATTTTTTAGTCTGTGACGATAGACTTTTGTTTATTTCTCCCCAAGGCAGTATTTTAGTTTTCAAAAGTTTAAAAAACGAAGAAATTAGCTCGACATTAATAAAGTTAAACTCAAGTAGCTTAAATGTTGTGTCTAATTTAACAAGTTAACTTGATATATTAAACTTCGTAGACTTTGTTTATTATGTTTATTTTTTATTTTGTCTAAAACAGATGCGAAATATTTTCAAAATCCGCCGTATAAGAACTTACTGAATGAAGTAAGCTGTCATTTGCAAATTATTTCAAAGTTATAAAGCAATCAAGGAGAGGAAAACACCAACTGACAAGGTTATTTATATATATATAAATGGCAATGTTATCACCTTGAAACGTCTATCAATATACTCGTACATCGTAGTCATCTTGTTTAAAATGTCTTTATTATGAAAATAACTGTGATGATATGCTTTCTTTGTAGACCAAATTTGTTATAATTGAATGACTTGTGTAATGAAAATGAATAAATCTAAAAATAAAGCGATTGATAGTGAGGCTTGTGCACGTGGAGAAATCATAAGCACAAAAATGCAACAACTCATAACTAGCTTTTAAACCTACCCCTAAGTTTGTCTATACCGTGTCGCATCGTACAATCCGGCATCACTCTTTTCACAACTTATACCGTCCCACCAACCTATCTTTACATACTTGAACAAATCATAAACTTATTCAATCTAAAAAATTCAACCATCTTACCTTACCTTGAACTTCAAAGACAAAAGCACAATGTTGCGGAAACTTCTCAAATATCCGGAAAACACTCTCACCTCCTCACAGTCACCGACAGCGATATTTTTCTTTTATTTTTTTGTGGCATCATGCCGTGTGACACTTGAACAAAACTTTCCGCCCCATCACCTTTGCTTCTTTTCTGCTCTCTGACTACATTGTTAATTTCCTTCCGGGCGGCGGAAAAGCGTTCTTTTTTTTCTATACTTTTTGTTTTATTTGCATATTTTCACCTCTTTTTGTAAAAAATAAAAAAGAAAAGCGATCAAACACACCCACGGTCTACAGTTACCCGTCAACGAGGTCGTATAGATACGTATGCAAAAAAATGTTATTTTCACGCGACAAAATAAAAGATGTCAACTGAGACGTGATTCGCACGAATGCCGGGTTCTTATTTCTTTTCCTGTTTCAAAAATACAAACAAAATATAAAACAGAAAATAGAAAAACAAAAACGCTGGTTTTCAAATAGATTGAAATTCAATATCCCTGTCATTGTCGTTGCTTAAAAAGATTGAAATTTATATTCAAAAGTTGTCAACTTAGTTCTCCTGTACCACTCTCGCTTCTAGGAGTATTCTCTTCGGGTTTCAAAAACAATTCCTCCCTTAATTGGGTCATTAAGGAGCGGAAGGATCTACTTATGTTCATTTGAAATTCACGAGAATAGATATGAAATTTAATTTTCCTATGCCTATAACCTAAATAGAAAGATAGATATAAAAATGTAGGTAGGCATGTGCCTCTACGTTTAGTCCTTAAGGCAAGATATCCCATACCATAAAATCACATCGCTAACTTTCTCAGGTTTCCGCCGGAAGATGATGTCCTTCAATTTGGAACAGGAATTCGTTTCGCCCGCCGTCGCGCCGTTTGACTTTGTGTTTGCCTCTGGCGATAATAGTTATAGGTTTATCTTAGGGAAATAAGACAAAAAGGGTTTGGGTCCTACGTTTTTCTTCCTCCCGCAACAAGGAAAGATAAATGAGTTTTGGTTATATGAATCTCCAGGAATGATACAGATTCAGTATTTCTTCGTCGAAATCGTGCTCGAGAGGAATTTAAATTGTTTTAAAGTCGAAAACGGGGGATTTTTAAACTTCTCTTTAAATTTAATAAAAGAAAAACAATCACATCGAATTTCACCTGGATTACGGTAATTTATTATTTTACACCTTTTTATAACCATTTAACAAATAGTCATGAGAGGCTATAGATTGGATTCTATGAATAAATTATGTCCTTATATCCGTTGATGTGCGATTAAATTTGAGTTCTCTTTATTATTTTTTTTTTTTGAATTTTTTTTTTCGTAGAATCAAGCACGTTTTTAACTTCAACCTCAATGAACAAAATGATGTATAAAAATGTAATTGCGCGGTTGTTAAATTTTAAATGAAAAGCTATAAACTTTTACTGATGGTAGTTTAACGAGGGATTTAAAAAATGACAGAAAAAAAAACAGAAACGATACAAATATTTTATTCGAGAGATGACACTTCAAAGTTGTGTCTAGAGTTTTAACAGGAATTATTATTATTGCACGTAAATCTTGATTTTTTAAATATTTTTTTAATTTTATTTGAAAATAAACTTTTTGTTGGAATGTATTTTTTATTTGATAGGACTGCAATTTTATAATACTGTTGTATGATTATAATGTGGGGATTTGTTTATATAAGTTTGTAGCTAGATTTATCTTTTTAAGTAATCAGATTGTATTTTTATTTATATTAATTTAAGTTCCGACCGATTTAATTGACATTTTTATCTATGTATTCAGACATTTTGTATTATTTTATTTGACATGAGATTTGAGGTTTTTATGAATAATAATTACCTTAATGGCAATCAATATTTTAAGTGAAATTTTTGTCAATATTCTGGATTCGTAAGTAAATATCAAACTAGAAAAGCAAGTCTCAAAATTATTCTTAACTAAAGAAGTTTTTGAAGCTCAGAGAATGATTCTCTTTTTTAATTTGTTTGTATGTATAAGATAAAATCTTTTCGAAATCGTTATTTTTGCTTGTTCTTGAGATACGGAAGACGAAATAAGGATTCCTTACCTTGTGTTAAAAAACAAACTCAAAGTCTTATTTACTTACTTAAGGTGGTGCTTAAGTACTGTGTGAACTAAAAACTTGCTAGTAATTGGACAGACTTTTGAAAGATAATGCTTCTAGTGTTGACGGAGCTCTGCACTATTCTTTCAAGGGCAATGCTAAGAAAATCGCATAAAAGCCCATCACCTTGTCTTAAACATTTAAGGACAATGCTAAGGAAATCGAATAATAGCGCTTCACCTTGTCTTAAACCTTTTTTGACATTGCAAGTTTCGGTTAAGTTGTTTTCAACCTTTATAGAGCAGCATGGTCATTCTGCACATGGCGCTATTCAGCTCTTCTCAGTAGATGCTGTCATATGCGGCTTTGAAATTGCTGAAAAGATGTTGGGTATCGATTTTATGTTCTTGGGGTTTTTCCTGGATCTGCAGTAGTGAGAATATTTGACCGACTGTGGACTTTCTTGGTCAAAAACAACACTGATAAGGATCTATCAGGTTGTTGCCGTTGGACTTAAGACGATAAAAAATTACGGTAGACAATGTTTTGCAAGCGATATTAATGAAAGTTATGCATCTATAGTAAGTGCAGCTTAGAGGTCTCCCCTTTTTTAAGTATCGGGCAAACAATATTTAGGTAACATTCTTCGAGCATGCTTTCTTTTGACCATATTTTACAGACAAGTTTGGTGCTATAAACCAAACTTTCCCCAACTTTGAAAAGCTCCTCATTCAAGCCATTTGCTCCAGCGCCTTTGTTGGACTTCATATAAGATATAGCAATCTTCATTTCGTCTAAGTCGGGAAGACGGGATTGTTGGCTATCGTCGTCTTTATTGCCTGGCAGCGGAGTTTGGTTCGTCGCCGCTGTTAAATAATCTGCAGAAGTGGTCCTTTCATATCCTCAGCATTGACTACGGTTGCACTATGATGTTTCCTTCTTCGTTTTTGCAGCCTTCGGTTCGAAATCTGTGTAGGTACTTGTGCATTTTGTTTCACCTGCTCATAAAGCTCGTGAGCAACTCTCTCCTTTCTCTGTAGCGCCGCTTTGAGTGTCTGTTGTTTGGCTACATATGCCTGCTGACATTCCTCATAGGGGTTTCTTGTTGGTAGCTGTTTGAAACCTACCTCGTCAGAGGCGGCTTTTATGATTGCATGTTGGCAAAGTTACCACGGGTTTAACATTCTATAATAACATTTTTTAGCAAAATTCAACGGATAGATTTTTTTTTTCAAAAAATGAAACACTGCAAGAATTCTACTTAATTTATTTAACTACTCCAATATCTGGACGGAAAAGAAAATGAACTTCCTTCAATGACAACTTTCTCAAAAAATATAATTTTATCAATTTCATTCATCAAATTCTTTAGACAAGATAATAATGAAAACCAATATTTTTAAAAAAGAAATGGAGTTTTGAAATATAAGATCAAATTTTCTTTTAAATTTAAGTTTTTTTAATTGTGTATTTTTCTAAACTGTATTAATATTAACCATAATCATTAAACTAATTTGTAGTACCCGTGGCATGATGGTAAGTGCGTTGGACTGTCATGGGTCTTCGGTTCAATCCCTGCTTGTGCCACCTTAATTTAAAAAAATAATTTTCGCGGGTACTGCCTCTTGCGAGGAATTGATAAATCCTTCAAGAGTAGGTCCCTTAAATTCACAGGAATGGTTGAGTGTTGTAAGTCACTAGGCCCTGGTTGACAACGGACTGTTGTGCCACGGAATTTAAATTTATTTTAATCTTTAGAATACATACATTGAGTTGAAAATGTTTAAAAGTCGCTTATATAATTTTATTTTCAAAAATGTGTATGCCAAAAATAAATATTTGAAAACACCGCTTTAAAATTTTTAAGTTCTTTTGAAAAACTTGTTTGTGTAACAAGTTTTGTTTTTTTTTTTTTAAGTTTTGTTTAGCTTTAGCTATGCTAGGACTATCAGCTCACCATGCAAAAAGATCAATTCTTTATTTTGAAATTTGTAATAACTAAAACTATGAGGATTTCTTTTATGACTTAGCACTAATTATACTCTTGTATGAAATACATAAGCATCATCTCCAGTAATGTCTCGTTAGTTTTTATCTGTTTAAAGCAAAAAGCGGGTGGTGGGGTGACACACTTAACATATTGAATTTACCGGTTGAAATTGTCCTTTAATGTAAAGGAGGCTGACAAAATTACAATAACATAATGTTTATACATCTTAACTTTATTTTTTCTATTTCAAAGGCTTAAGTGACAGCTTTCGTTATAAGATTCTTTTAGAACACTGTTGTCTAGCAACACATAATCTAACTATTAAAATTTTACAACTCATTACATATCTGAAACATTCTAAGATTGAAGCAGTTTTCGAAATTTGCCCTATTTAAGAGCTAATATACGATAGTTAAGAGAGCTTTTGAAAGCGGTTAATGCAGAAATATTAGAAATTGTATTGAAAAGTCACTTTTTTTAGAAAATAGTATATTCTGTTCTTGTTCTGATTTTTAAAAATAGGAAAAACGATGTTCAAACATTTTGTTGCAAAACTACAGAAAATGATAAAGTTTGATAGAAAAATTGGATCTTTTTTCTTAGGAATCCAGAATCTCGAATCTAATAAGAAGAATTTTCTGGTGTATTTCCTTTTTGACTCAATTTTCGGGAGTCTATTATTAGAGATAATAATCTGTTTACTCTGCTAGAAGAATTCTTAAAAATTACTATTTTATGTGTACTTTTTGCAAATATTTTAATCAAAAGGAAATCAACAGAACTTAAAAATTTGAGAGTACAAAATCGTTGGTTGTTAAATTTAAGGAAATGTTTTCATTAAGATTTAAAATTTAATAAAATAACAACAAAAAAATAAGTTGGGAAAGAATATTTTCTCACTTCAATTCTCGACAGATTTAAAGGCCTTATATTGATTGAATATAATATAGGTTTCGCCAAATAACTTTTTTTTTAAATGGTCGCAGAACATCGAGTAGAGCTTTGGCTGTGTGGCATGTGGTTCTATTGAAACCAAATGTTGCCAATATCCTCTTCTTCAATTGAACAAAAATTCTTTAATCTTTTGCAAGTTTTAAACTTTTAAGATTATTCCAAAGATTTTAGCGTATTAAATATACTAAACTGTATATTATTTAGCTGTTCAAAAGAAGAGCAGAATCGATTCGACGTTCGATAAGAACACATGGTATAATTATTGTTTTTCTGTCCTTTTTTAATAATTAAAGTCCTAAGTCAGTAGTAATTTACCTTTACATTTATAGAAAATAAATAATTTGAAATATCAGATGGGTCTTATCCTTTAACGCAATACGATTAGTTTCAAATTCATAGGAATTCCTCCGCCAATAGTTCGGAGAACAGATTTTTGTCTAACTCAAGCAAGACTAATTACCAAAAGCACATTTTCATTTTTCACTTAATCATATATTTTTAGTTATTTTTTTTATGTGCAAATCATTAAATCACTGGCTTAATTTTTATTTATGCACTACATCAGATTGTTAAAGACTTTTTAATAGACGTTTTAGGGATTTCTTTATAATAAACGATTCTTCTTTTCCCAAAGACGACTCAAAAATAAAAAAATAAAAAAAAACTGCCATCTTTTGCATAAAATAAGTCACGGATAAATGTTTTTATATAATGTCTACCTAAGCCATATCTTAGCAATAAATGGTAAAAGCAAGCTCTTTACATATCTTAAACTATTTTTGAATTGTTTGTGCCAAGGAAAGAATATATTATTCTTTTAAAATTTGTTGTTTAGCTTTATATCTATAACATTTATTTAACCATTTGATTAAGACTTATATAAGTTATATTTGCTTCAAACTTGAACATTTCTGAAAATAAAAAACAAGAAAAACCACAAAGAATTTATGGTCTTTGAATACGGAAGAAATGTTTTTTAATTAATTGAATTTCCTGTTTTTTAAAGATTCCCAATAAACCTAAAATGCATTTCAATGTGATATTTGGACACAACAAGTCATACACATAAAGTTACCCATCTAAATATCGAAAGTAATCTGAATAACATACTTATGTATGTATGTATGTACTTTGCACATATTTTTGAACTTAATCTGTATGTCATTATATATTTGTTTTGCTTTTGATTGGATTTAGAAACTATTTAATTACTTGTGTTCAATTTCAAACCAGCATCAAATATCTGTTTTCATTTTTAATGAGAAACAAAGACATAAGAAAAGTCTTTGATGTTTCTGACAGTTTACAATTCTTTGATTTGTTAAATTCTCACAGTTATGAAAGTGATGTGATGAGTTACCATTTATAAAAAAAATTATATAAATAGTTATTTGTTTCCATTTATTTGAGGAGGAAACTAACACCCCTATAATGGAAGGCAAATATGATTTAGTTGTCATTCTGAAAATTGGTATGGTACTATCGATGACAACTAGTTGATTGTCAAAGCAGACAATTAAAAAAGAGGCGACCCACACTGATAACTTCCCATCCCGTCTGTCGATTTGTCTTGCTTAAAAGTTTGTCTATATGTACTCGTATCAATTTTCACCAAATTTGTGTACTATTTTTTGTAGATTTTATTTTTTTATGCAAAAACGAATTGTTGGATTTTTATATAAAAATTACTGAATATCGAAAAACATATTTTCTGTGAAATAAAATAAGATTGAAGCCAATATTTTTAATTTTTGAAAAGCTATTTGAGTCGAAAGTAAATTTTTACCAAGTATAATTTTTTTAGAGTTTTATTTTTTGTAAAAAAAACTGTCAATTCGATTTTTTTCACAATTTATCGAATGTTGAGGACAATATTTCTTATAATATAAAATTAGTTTGAAGCCAATATCTTCAATTTTTGAAAAGATATTTCAGTCGAAAATCAATTTTTACCAACTTTTGTTAATTTTGTCCGGTTTTTATTTTTTTGTAAAAAAACTGACATTTTTTTCAATTCGATTTTTCTCAAAATATGTCCTAATGTTGGAAACAATATTTTTTATAAGTAAAAATTAATTAGAAGCTATTATCCCAAATTTTTGAAAAGATATTTGAGTCGAAAATCATTTTTTACCAACTTTTGTTAATTTTTTCCGGTCTTCATTTTTTTGTAAAAAAAACTGTCAATTTGATTTTTTTCAAAATTTTACCGAATGTTGACAACAATATTTTTTGAAAGATAAAAGTTAATTAAAGCCAATTTCATAAAGTTTTGAAAAGATATTTGAGTCGAAAATCGATGTTTACCAACTTTTATACATATTTTTTAGGTTTTTATTTTTTTGTAAAAAAAACTGTCAATTCGATTTTTATCAACATTTTTTAGAATGTTGAAAACAATAGTTTTTATAAGATAAAATAAGATTGAAGCCTAAATTTCAAGTTTTTGAAAAGATATTTGAATCGATATTCAATTTTTACCAACTTTGAGTAATGTTTTTTCACATTTTTATTTTTTATAAAAAAAACTGTCAATTCGATTTTTCTCAAAATTTTATTAGATGTCAGAAACATTATTCTTCGTTAAACAAAATTCTTTTGGAGATGAAATCATATTTTAGTTGTAAAATTTTCGAAACGACAAATTTTTTTTTTCAGTTTTATTGATTTATAAAAAAACCGCTAAATGGATTTTTTTTCAAAAAATATATTTCTTTGACATCACGTTACAATATATTATAACAAATTTAATTCAAGTCTCTAGCGTTTTTGGTTCGTAAGATATTTAGGGTTAACCAAAATTTTCACCTTTTCTTCAAACTGCTATTGTAAAGAAACCACCCACGCAATTTTCCTGAGAGACCTTTCTGCCTTATTATCTGTATAACAAAATTTATTTGAAATCGATATATTTTCTGGTTCTGGAGCTATGGACAACTAAAAAGATGTCGGGAACGTACTGACGTACGGACGTACGAACGTACGTACACACGCACGCACAGACATCTTTCTAAAAATCTTTTATTTTGACTCTAGAGACCTTGAAACGTCGAGAAATATCAAAATTTTCAATTTGACAAATCGGACCCCTTACAATAACTTCCTAAAAAAAAGGCTGACATTTCTGTTGCTTCTTTGTATTATAGAAGTCAGTTGAGTTGGGTTTGGGTTTGTAAGCGTAAGCGTCATAATCAAAAAAGTTCTAGTTCTAAACAGTTGTATAGAACATTCAAAAACAAACAGCACGTAAAATATGAAGTTTTATAAAAGCATGGTGTAGTTAGTTTATTTAGTTTAAAGATTTTACGGCCGTCAAAATTCGAAGACATTTTGCTCTACTCTACAATTCTCATGGAAACTTGAGGTTCAGGGGGACAAAATAACACTATAATTCATTAGTTGCTCAGCATTTGTTGATAGGGACACATGCGTTGAGAGCTATAGTTTTTAATATTAATTAATTAATAACGTTAATTTAATACTTCTATATAACTTATCTTTTAAAGTTAATTAATCATTTTATAAAATGAGTGCAATATTTGCCAAATAAAATTGAATACACTGCACTAAAATCGGCCTTAGTTTTGGAGTTTTGGGATGATGGTTCACTAGATCCATCTACTGCTTTTATGGTTCTTCTTAAGAGACTTCAATTTCACATGTAGTTTTTTAGCAATATTATCAAAAAACGTCAACAAAACAAATATCTAAAACAGTGGATGTCATATTTTCTTAAAAAAAAAAATTCAAAAGAAAAATTACTTTTTTAAGTGCTCTAAAAAACATCCTAACAACTCTAGACTGAAAAAGTGTGAAGAACTTACGAGTACAAATGATATATCTTTTCAAAGAGATACTTATTATAGGAACAAGTTTATCCATAATATGGGTAATACTAATAAAGAATGGCAGGTCGTTAATGAGATTCTGAACAAAAACGTGATTAATTCGGATATCGTACGAGTAGTTAGTAAAAATAATTTGTCCTTTTCTGAGCCTTTTAAAGTTGCCACTGTATTTAATGATTGTTTTTCAAATATTACGAGTAGTTACTATTAGTGCCACAGCAATGAATAATGCTTTTGCTTGTCAATGTGACAATGTCAATGCTTTTGAACCCAATCAAAGTAAAACTTTTTAATGGAATTTTTTTCTGCTTTTGAAATAAAAAAAAATATACAGTCGTTAAAAAATTCTAAGAATATCTTTACTAGTTGCAACTGTTTTAACTCACATTTTCAATTTAAGCATACAAAGAGGTATCTTTCCTGATTTTTTAAAAACTGCAGTCGTTATCCCTTTACATAAAAAAATCAAGTCTAGAGTGATGTCTTTTCTAGACAAAACAAGTTTTTTCAGTGACTCACAGATTAGCCTTAGGAGTGGTAGATATATTGAAGACGCTTTGTTAAAGTTATGCAGTGAAATTTATAAAAGTCTTAATTAATCAGTTATACCAGCTACACTATTTATAGACATTACCAAAGCTTTTGACATGGTTGACCATGATATTTTGCTTATAAAATCATATAATGCTGGATTTATCTGCATAATCGTAGTCAAAGAGTTAAAATTAAAAATATCTTAAGTGATAAAAACTTCATAAGCTTTGGTGTACCACAAGGCTCTGTACTAGGATCAGTTTTGTTTTTGATTTTTGTTAATTCACTTTTCTTGCAACCTTTGTAGGGCACAAGAACAGCATTTACCTATGACACTGCTTTGACGTAAAACAGTAAATGTAACTTTAAACTTTATTCGGACGTTAACCACGATTTAGAACTGTTGCGTTATTGGTTTAGTCTTCATAAACTGATCATTACTGAAAAAACAAAGTTCATGATATATAATATTATGGGTAAAATCTGATTTTTCTACTCAGCCAATAATGTGGTTTGTTAGTTTTAAAATTAGTTTACACCGGTCTTTTTAAATCTTAGTTGCAGTACGGGATAACTTGTTGGGGTGGAACACATTTTAATAAAATAGAACATTTACAATGCTTCGAGGATCTTTTTTATCTAATTTTAATGTTGTTGAAAACTTGATAATTCCCTTAGCTTAAATTTTTGAAATGTTTGCTCTTATTTTTTTTCCTTCCTTATTTAAGATTTTTTCCAACTTTGAATTTAATTTAAATTCTTATATCTTTATCGCATCCCCATCGATAAATTAATATTAATTATCTTTTATATAGTATAGTACTTTCGCTTCTTGTCCAACAGATT
Source organism: Eupeodes corollae (assembly GCF_945859685.1). Lineage (NCBI taxonomy): Eukaryota > Metazoa > Arthropoda > Insecta > Diptera > Syrphidae > Eupeodes > Eupeodes corollae. Next base: position 286,771,203 of record NC_079147.1, read on the forward strand.
GTACTTAACTATTTCATTCTTGAAAATAATCTTAAAGTTAATGTATTTTTATATAACTATGGATTGAAGTTTATATAGCTTTAAGTATTTTTCAAATGAAATAAAGAAATAAATAACAAAAAAAAAAGTTTAGGACATCCATTAATATCATCAAAAGTATGAGAAAAAATTATATTAAATTCATTAATTTGAAATTTAATTAATTAGTTAATTCCATCAATACGGTGGAGACGATAAAAATATTCCACCGGAAATGATTGATATTCTTCCAGTCCTAGTCGAAAGGACTACCATAAAATTTTCTTTTTAAATATAAAAGTTGAAGACTTCCGTCCACCTACTTCACTGGGGTATGCAGTTTTCTCAAATAAATTAGTTTTTTATACATTTTGTAAAATTTTCCACTGATGCTTTATTCAATCACAGCAAACAAATTTGCGGAATCCACTCACCAAAGTGGGCTAGAAGTCCAAAAATTATAGTGAACTACTGGCGCATTGCTTATGGATTTTTTTCCATTAAAGTGAATATACAAAATTTTCAACTTCGCTGAAGTAGAATTTGAGGTAGTTGCGAGATCTGTGAATGAAAATTCTTTAAACACAAAAATTACTGTTTGATTCACTTTTGAATTTTGTTTAACTTCAACTTATAAATCAAAATGTATTTCTTGATTTAATGACTTTTGGCATGAAGAGATTTGATCCGGCGCAGTATTTTGCAACATATAAAATGCCTGGATGTTAGAAAAAATTAATTCAAAGAATTGTCAAAACATATACAACATACTTTATGTGTACTAACGTAACCGGGAGTGTACTCCAAATTTTGAAATATCAAAATTAATCATTTATTCCAATATTTTTAAGTCACTGATTTTCTTGCCTTTTATAAAGTTAGCTGAAACCTTTTTTTATTTTTGTTTAGAAATAAATCTTTAGTAAACGAACTCTTTTCGTTGCTTCCATTTTAAGACTGTGAAAACGAAAATAGTGTCACTCCTATGGTTTTCCCATTAATCATTGTTTTACCACGTTCTACTTTCTTAAAACCTATTCATGATCATAAAGGTGGGCTTATGCCTCCCTGCCTAATATATTAATGTTCGACTTCCATTGTTACATTCTTCTTGGGATGAGTGTTTTCTTGCGATATGAGGACTCCATAAGATGGTATGCGATAACGCCACCCAAAAAAACATTATACACTGTTAACCCCGTCAATAAGCTCTTCCTTACGAATTAGGAAAGTACTTATCCCAAAAAATAGGAAATATCGGGAAAATAATTTGGCAAAAGGTATTAAAAGTACAAAGGTCTAAAAAAAGAAACTCGCAAATTGATTTCAATACTAGAATAAAAGTCAAACCTCTATTCGCAGAATTATTTCATTTTACCTTTTATTGAAGGTGATTCTATTGCGGCTGTTTCTTACTCAAGATGGCAATATGCATGTCTTATTCATATATGTTTGTTCGCATGTGCCAAAATTAGTTTTTAATATTTGAACGCAGTTTTTTAAATTGGATTTTTCTAAATAACTTAGTAAAACCACATCGCTTTAACATCGTCGTTAAGTTTCTTGTCTCACAATTTTTTACTATTATCTTAACGATGAAATACCCTCGAGCCCATCTTCGGTCGTACTGTCAGGTACGGAGATTCGTTCCTTACGCCTAAAACGAGATTATGAAATGCCTACTACAATCTACCTTTCCCAGTTTTGGCAATATTTAAGAATTTAAAACCAATACGTAGGACTGCCTTGCGCATAAAACAGATTTCGACGATATTACTTTAAAATGATGGCAGATTTACACAACAAGTGTACAGCAAGTTGGGGAACCTCAGATTGATTTTTGAAATTAAACGCTGAAAAAATCAATCAATAATAACAATTTTGAAAGTAAAGGTATTCGTTGGGTCTCCTGATCTAAACCAATATTTCCGAGTATCTTTATCTGACAGTACAAATCAAAATATTATTGGACTTTTATACAAACAACATGAAATAAGAACACCCTTGTTATTGGAAATATTAATTCTGAGAACAAACAAGCTGTTAATGACCTCAAATCTTATTTCGATCTACTAAAACCTCTCTACTCTGACCAATTTAGAACCTTTTTAGTTTGAATATCATAAATCAATTGAACTTCAACAAGTGTTACATTTTCTATTGACAAGAAGTTTCACTTTATTTTATTTGTTAATCAAAACTAAACAATTTGTCTGAATGACTGTTCTTCTATCTCAAATCTCAATTGTTTATCAAAAATACCCAAACACAAATAAACTACTATTTTTATTCGTTTATGAAGGTTCATTTGAAAAGTCATTAACACCATGTCATGCCCCATCACTTTGGCATTATAAAACCATCCTTGTTGATACTTGTTCTTTTTGTTTTTATTTCCTATAGCTTCCTCATGGCCTGGTAAAGTTCAAATTGGTGTCCTTTAACTTCTACTCAATGATTTATTATACCACTCGGTGTCCTGAGTCCTGATTCTTATTACAATTAACTTCTCTGGTCTTGTCCTGTTTTTGTGTCATGTATTTCTTTCTTTTCTTGTTTTCTATAAGGAATTTTATATCTTCTTGTTTCTTGATTCATTTTGTTCTTGTGACTTTGTTCTTGTGCTCGTTTTTCTTTGGAAAGATAAAAATGAAGCAATTTTAATTTGACCTTCTTATGTCGCGTGTCCTTTGTAAGGAACAGTGGTGGAGCAATGGTGAGGGTAAGAGGGTAAGTCAGACTTTTTGATACTAAGATAATTTGTTTTTTTTTTCGAGCTATTTTTGGTAGTTTTCCTAAACCTTTATTCTGCTACGCCATGAGTTCACCTAAGAATTCAAGGAGTTTGAAAAAAGTTGCCTAACAAACGTAGTTCCTGGTTTTATTTATTGAACCGCTTCTGCCCCAATCATTAACCCAGCAAGCCTATAGACATTATCCTTCCCTTCACTTTCTAAAAAAAAAGCCCCACAAAAAATCACAATCTCAATATATTTATTATTTTATGTCCTGCAATTAATTGAAGGCCAATTTCGGTTGTCTTATTGAAAGACACAGACAAAAAGGGTGTGTGTATCCTGCTACAAATTAGTTGCTCGATGAAGTAATTTATTAGGTTATTTTTTGTTGGTTGTTTGTTAATGAAAGCTTACAGGACATTTTGAAAACCAAATCAGTGTTCTTGACAGGGTATTTTCATGTTCATATAATTATATGTTGTTTTTTTTTTTATTTTGGTTAAGGTATTTGTGGTATTTTTTTCCTTTGTTGTTTTTCATAAGACTTATTACTTGTCTTATTTATTCAGAGTTTAAGAAATATTATAATCCCATAAGCTACTGCCTGTTTATAAAAACAATTGCCTTAGAAAACAAGAAACTTATAAGCGAGCAGGTATACAAAAATAAATCTTATGGTATTGAATGTAAATTGACAATTGGAGTCGTATATTCTTGATCTTAATATGGAAAACAATTTATTTTAGAAAGGAATGTTTATCAACTTTGGTGGGTTATAAGTCCACATATCAGATATGAACTTATGGTATACGTAAACCAACAGATCATACCAACTTTCGATTATACAGGTATTAGCTTATACTTTTGAAAAAACAAACTTTGGGGCTAAGACCATAAAAGGGAGCTAAGACCCCTTGAAGTTGCTGGTGTGTAGCTTTCACGCTATATCATATCCTTAAAGAAAAACATTGAATAAAACGTCTTCATTAAATTGTAATTTTCTTAAGACCATTATGGAGCTATGACCAATTGGTACTGTAATATTATTAATTTAAAATCACTGTGGACTTATGATCCGTTTGTACAAAGTTGTTATTCCTATAATAGTTATTACTTGTGGACTAATGACCCATTTGTATACAGTAAGAGGTTATTCTTTTAATATCATTGTGGACTTATGCCCATTTGTACTGGAGAAATGTAAGGTGAGGGTAATTGCAGGTTTTAAGTTAAGACTTCAGAAAATTATGTGTGAACTAATGACCTTCATAACTGGACTAAGTTCCCAGAATTCTTTTAACCATATGATATGTTCGTGAAACCAATAACTGCCCTCCAAATCCATCAGTTTAAATTAAAAATGAGGTTGAAAATTATAACGAAGGCCGAACATTTAAGAAATCTTTTTTTAATGAAGTTCACATAAATGTCAGTTTCTTGTTTGAGTACCTTTAGGGCTTAAAAGCCACTTTTTATATGCAAACAAAAAAAAAAACAAAAACAGCGAAGAGAACACACGTTTTTAATTTTCTCAATTAAGTAAGACATAAAAGATATGGCGTTAGGCAGGATTTTTCATAGCTTATTTTTTATAAAAAAAAACCTACCTACATTCCAAAATTCAAAAAATGTAGGTAGGGTATGGGGTATTATCAGATTTGTTTTTCTAGACCTGATGTTAAAAGTAAACACGCGTTTACAAAAAGGAATCATGCCTCATTCTAAAATCTGAAGAAAAAATGGATGGATTTTACTGTTTGTTCTTTTGGGTAATAATTTGTTGCGTCTTTTTTATGATGGCAATAAAACTGATAAACGAGGTGTAATCAAATTAAGGGTTTGAGACTTGAGGGTGCTATCATTTATGTATGTATGTACATATATTCTCCCGCTTTCAAAATGATAACATTTTAGATTTTACATTTTTTTCCTGTTATTTTTTTTTTGTTGTCAGGTAAAATCTTCTATAACTTTTATTTCAGAAGCTATTAACAAACACAAAGGGTTAAAACAAGTCTTTTGGTTGAGGGGTGTCGGATAAGATGATGTTTATACTCATTTTTATTATAATGTTGTTTAAACTTTCTGTGTTCCTGCATCATGATATTTTTAATTTCATGAATGATTGTGAATGATAAAATGATGTGTAATTAAATGGGTTAACTCAACAGAAAAGATGAAACTGAAATGAAATAAAAGGATGAGTTTGATTTGTTTTTGTGATCAATGTTATTTTGAAACACTCATAATTACTTTTTCATGAGTAATGACAAGACCCACGGAAATACCCTCCTACAGTCCATTCGTGGATTTTTTTTTTAAAGTGGCAATAAGACCCCTGATTAATATTCAAAGTTCTAATTAACTTTTTAATTATTTGATAAGGCAAGGTGGGATATGAATATTTCCAAAAATTACGAAGGGAACAGCACAATATAAATACAACAACGTGAGAAATAGGACCCATCCTGAACCAATTATTTTTATTTGGAAGAAAACTGATAATAAAATATACAATTTGTAAAGTTGAATCACTTTTTTACAAATTTCGGGTGGTATCTCGGGCATCACTTGAATAATGTTGTTTTTTTAATCAATTGAGTGCGATTAAGATAATGCACTAAATCAGAATGTTCCGAGGTCCAGAGAAAATTATTATTATTAGAATTATTTTACTGTTTGAAGTTTAAAAAAAGACTAATTATATTTTACAAATCAAAGAACACTAAACTTATATCGAAAAGTAAACTGAGATAAATGTAGTTTCGAATAAATTACTGAGAGTACTAGTACAAAGTACAAATTAACACCGCTTCTTAATTTAATATAAACTATAAATTCAAGTTAAATCATAGGTAGGTACATTAATCGAACAAAATCAAAAAAAAAAAAGAAAAACAAAAACTAAATTTAAACCTCTACGATGATTAAGGAACAAATTTCTTCCTAATGCTTTCGTCATGACGTCAGCTAGTTGATCTTCAGTTAGTTTTGTTCTAGTAGAATAACGCCCTTTGAAATTTTATCTCGAATAAAATGGGTTTTGGCGTCTAAATTTTCATTCGTTTGCTTTCCTTGGAATCTTAGCAATTTTAATACAGGAATTATTATCTTCATATATGATTACTGGAATCGTGCATTCTACATTGAGTTCATTCAGCATCTTTCGAATCCATTTGAGTTGACATACTGCTTCAGTTAGGGCAATCAACTCAGCTTCTGTTGATGACAAACTTACTGTTGATTGCTTCTTTGAGGCCCAGCTCACGTTATTTCCAAATACACGTATCCTGAAGTAGGTTTCCGGTCATTTTTATCTCCTCCCCAATCAGCATCACAGAAACACAATAGGGTCTCGGCAGTATCTTCTTTTCGGTAAATCATTCTCAAGTCGATCGTTCCACGAATGTAGCGTAAAATACGTTTTGTATAGTTTTAGTTGCGTTCATCGAAACAATTTTACTATCGACTCATGTATCCAGTTGCAGAACATGAGTTCGGTCTTATGGCCACAGTTGCGTATATTAAGCAACCGATCAATTCGCGGTAGGTATGATTTGTAGATGTTTCCTTGTCACCCTCATTGATGTGCAGACCCTTTTCCAAGGGAGTAGCTTTTGGCTTGCAATCTTTCATTTCGAATTTGTGCAACACATTCACCAAGTATTGTCGTTGACTTAGTTCAATAGTTCCATCTTCGATGTTTTTGCTGGATGTGCATTCCCAGAAAAGTATTTGATCTACCCATATCAGTCATGTCAAATTCGTTTGACAAAAGCTGCTTTATGATGATAATCATTTGAATATTTTGACAAAACAGCAATATGTCATCGAGATACAGTAGGACTTAAAAACTGCTTCCGTTTTGGTCCATGGCGTACACGCATTGATCTGACTCATATCGCCTGAATCCAATTCTAACCATGAAACTGTTAAACTTTTCATTCCAGGCTCGGGACGCTTGCTTCAAACCATACAAAGCCTTATTGAGCTTCCAGATTTTATTTCCAAATTCAATACCTTCCGGTAACTAAATATAAATGTCTAGGGACAATTCACCATTCAAAAACGCGCTTTTGACATTTTGACTATTTCATCACCGCCGTCAACAGGCAGATTTTCCAGAGTTTCGTCATTTTTGTTCTCACCAAATCGTTCCCCCTTTTTTATTCGATATTTCTGTCATCTTCGGCCTTCTTAATACGGAATCTTCATCGAACGTTATGTTTCGACCAATAACTAACATATTATCTTTCATGTCCCACATCCGGTATGAACCAATCGATGAAACTTACCCAAGTATCAGACATTTGTTTCGACTATCCTTCAAATTTCGATCGCTTATCTTTTGGTACGAAATTGAAGACTTCTGAACCGAAAATTCTTAAATGGGACAGATCTGGTTTTCTCCAGAACCAAATCTCAGCCGGTGTCTGTTTCATAAATTGCTTCCCAACAGCACTTGTTGGCAATCGATTCTTAATATAATTTGCTGCAAGAATTGCTTCGTTCCAGAATTTATGATCCAAACCACTAGCCACCAGCATAGTTGTTTTTCTTGAAGTGTTCTATTTAATCGCTCTGACACGGAGTTCATATCTGGATTGTAGGGAACAGTAAGCATCATTTGAATACCCTTTGACTTACAGACAGTGTTGTTCCATGTAGATACAAATTGTAGACTACACGATTGTCTACGTGTAGAAAACTCAACGTAGACAATTCATCATTGTCCACATGTCAATGAAGACAATGTAAACAATGTAGACAATCAATTTTATTTCAATTTTCCAACTTTTTTCTTTTCTTAATCATATAAACAAAACATATGAGTCTTTCACTCTGCATTTTGTATTTATTGTATTACTGTAAGTTACAGAACTGTCTAAATTCATTTGAAGTATCTATATTCTCCACCGTTGTCAGCTATCATTATGTTATCGACACGAATAAATCGGTTAAAACGGATTTGTGTTCACAAATAATTTAAGTTATCAAAATAAAAAATTAAAAATTCATAAAATATATTTTTGTTCACCTTTATTATATTTTTTGTATAATAAACTTTTATTCTGATAAAAAAAAACTATGGAAAACATTTTATTTTAAGACCATTTTAGTTTTGGTTTAGTATGCGTTACGATAGGCTTGCTTTCGAGGTTGCTTTGAATGACATTTCTAATATGACATTTTTAAATTGACACTTCTGTCATTAGCAGCTGGTATTTTTTCTCAAAAGTTTGTTTTGATTTTTCGTGCAGTAAGATATGAATTTTGAAATAAAAAAAATTAATTTATGGTGGAATAAATTTACACAGCCTATCGTTGGCATGTTCAGCTTATGGAGCAAGAAGATGCGCAGACTGAGAGACGTTAGTGAGTCCGGGTTCTACAAAAACAAAAACAAAAAACAAAACGTTTTCAAGAAAAAATGTTATGGTTATTCTATTTATATATATTTCAATAACTTACCTTTTACTTTTTCTCAAAAACAATAGTTATCTCTCCAAATGCAAATGTATTTTGTTTGTTGACTTCTTTTTATAGCTGTTGATCTGTCAGACAAAGCAAATAATCAGCAAATTTTAACTAGATCATCCGTTTGGAGTGACATAACTTAACATTACGTTTTTTTTCTTACGATTGTCAAACGAAACTTGAGGTCAAAGCTTCATTGTGATAGCATGCAATGAATTAATATGGCTGAACTCGTAAACGTCAGGTAAAGCCCAAGCTGTTTGTGTTTGTAATTCAGCCATGAAGTTGCCAGCATTTAATTTTTGTTGCTAAAATAAAATATGTAAAAAGTATTGTCACAAGTTTATTTAAACCGTCAACCACAATAAAAACCAAGGAGTAATTTTAGAAAAATTTAAATTACAAACTTAAACTATTAGTTGTGTTCAAATTTTTAAATATTGCAGACCATTTAATAGAACTGATTTAGGATTTACTTTATATTTTATTTGCCTTTGCCAGATTTAAAAGAAAACTGAAAAAGACCGTCAAAATTTCCGTAGCAAATAATAAACAATCTCATTTTCGTATTATTTACAAAACTTTTAGTAATCGCCTTTATTTGTAAGGTTCCTTTTAGTTTAATTTTGTTCTCTATTCTTTCGACAGATGAAATTTTCTCATTTGTACAAATTTAAAATTCCTTTCTTCAATTGGAAGTAATACAAAATTCAACGACTAACCATTGGTCGCGTAAGAGCAACTGATGTCAAAGGACTTACCGGAGAGAAAAGTTATAAGTTTAGCTACTTTGTACATAGCGTCTGCTATATGCGTTCCTTATGTGGTACATCCAGCTGTGGTAAATTCTCTCCTGAAAAAGGGAAAGGACAACTCCAATCCAGTGAATCTCCGGTCTATAAGTCTTCTGCCAAGTGTCAGTAAAGTATTCGGCAGGTTATAAATAGAGCTCTGTCCAAGTGGGCTGAGAACAACAGAATAATTTCGATAATCAGTTCGACTTTAAGGCGAGACATGACACATGTTTCTGATATCCAGTGGAACAAATCTAAAACGCAATGAACGGGTGCTTGTCTGGTTGGCTTGAAGAAGGCCTTCTACACCGTATCGTTAGAGGGTCTGTATCTAAAGTTAAACAAACTTGGCATAAGTAAACCTCTGTTGTATATGCTTTATGACATGATTAATGGCAGACGGTTTATTGTCAAAATTGGCAATGTAACATCTATCAAAATCTTCGAAATGAAAAATGGTCTTCGACAGGGAGCAGTCTTATTTTACGCCGATCTTATTCAGCATTTAGACGAGTGATCTGATAGCAAGTCTGACCCAGGCAATAGCGTTCGCCAACGACCTAATTGCGTACAGAACGGCCCCAAAAATTGAGGTTATCAAGACACTTCTGCAGGGTGACTTCGACAAGATTCAGCAATATTTCGATGACTGGAAGTTGAAAATCAACTTTCAGAAATGTGAAACTATTCTTTTCGGGACTCTGCTGTATGGAACCTCAAGGGATACGAGAAAGAACTAGAAAAATCGAGTTATCGTTGGATCAAGTCGACAGCCACTGGCGAATAAAAGTGCAGTAAAGTACCTTGGCATCATGGTTGTATTTCGGCAGGCATATGAGTGCTGCTCTGGCCAGAGCTAGGGGAGCCTTTGCAATGACAAAATGGTTGTATATTAGCAGCCGTCTTGACAGATGGATGAAATTGATTTGCTACATGGCCCTTATCCGGCCGATGATTGCCTATGGGTGTCCGGTATTGTTCAACGTTGAACAATCTCAAATGGGAAAGATTCGGTTGTTTAAGAGACAATGTCCGTGACGTTGCCTTTAACTACACAGAACACCAGAGTTGGAGTAAAAAACATTACTATTCCAAACAGGTTCTATACAACAGAGCCAACAGAATGAACAGAATAGATAATTTCTTGCTGAAGCTTGGTAGAGGTCACATTGCAAGAGCGATGTCGTCGACTAACAGCTTAATTCTTGGAGCTTACTACCCGAACAATGGGTACTACGAAAGTGCACGTTTAAGTGGCGACATTCCAACCGAAGCTTTTCTCTATTCAGACAATCGAGGGCTGATACAGGATAATGAAACGGTTCCGCTAATCTACCACGTCAGCCGTAAAACTGTAGATAGGCGACTCCTTTACAGTCGAGACGTCTCGCACTGGACGGAGCCGAGCGCCTTCGGTTCAGTAGGACTGTTTCTGATAGGGACCGAAATGAAAGCTTGAGGGAGTAGAACCAGTTTTGGTGGCTTCAAATTGAGAATGTCATTTAAAGTTGTCTAAGGCGTTCGGTCTTGGCCGGCTTACATAGGTTTAAGGATTAGGGACAGTCAGGATAGCACTAAAAAAAAAATAGTCCTTTAGTTCATACTATCCCCCAGTGGTAGTAAGTCACCTAGCATGCGAATATTGTAATATTGTATTGTAACCAACTATTTAGTTGCCAGTGCACTAGGGACTCTCTGCCACTATGTACTTTCCTATGCCGAACACCCCAATTTTTTTCTAGAAAAGATTTACAATAACGTCTTAGTATAAGAATAACTTTGTAAATAGTACCAAAACCCCAAGTATACAGGATTTACCCGATAAACCGGAGATCCGAACTGGATTCACTTAGATTACTCTTAGCATTATTTGTAAACAAAGTTGTTGAATTTATGAGTTGTTACAAGGTTTTGAGAATTTTCTTACAAACCAGCTAGAAAATGGTAGAGACAAGTGTGTAATCAACGAGGTACAGAACACTTCAACATATGAAAAATGTTTAACCACGTTAATGACATTTTGAAAACTGTTTTCTAGGTCGAATGTTATATATACAATTATTAAAGAATCATTAAAAAATGGAAACACTTTTCTAACAATTCCAAACCGTTTTAAGGTCACATACACAGACGAATCCAATAACGCCTACAATATGAATAGAGGCTGACTGAAAGGGTTCATTGAAAAAATTCTTTACATTTTTTAAAACAATAGAAAAAACAAATACAAAAACCGAGACATCCAACAGTTGACTGTTTTAGACAAAACAACAATATCGTTTTAAGATTTAAATTTTATTTGACATGTGTCTTTCATTCGCACGACAAAAAAGGAAGTGTTTTTCACACACTCACCACCATAAAAAGTTAACAGTGACTGTGGGTAAATTTAAAGGATTGCCTTTGTTGTTTCCTCCTGTTTTCTTTTGTATTTTTTTTTGCTAAGTCAACGCCCTTAAAAAACTCTTCAAATGTCTTCTCCAGGAGTTTGATGTTTTTGTTTATAGGGTGTCTACAAAATTATAAGATATTTTCATCTCCAATAAGAGTTTTTAATTTAAATAGTTTTGTTTTTGAGCCTTTGTCTTTTTCTAGGCGTTGTTGATACTAAAATGGAACAAAACACAATATCGTAATTGCTTTAACAACAGTAAGATGTACAATCTTATAAAGTAGCTGTTAGCTTTTTTTTAATAAAAAAGGCTGTGTCAAGATATTAAAAAAAATTCAATGATTATTAAAAATGTTCATATTGAAAAAAAAAGCAATCTTTTTATCCTTGTTGCGTTCAGATTTAGTTTTAAACTACAAGGTAAAGTGCTTCAAAGTTAAACCGAATTTACAAAAAAATGACATTCCGATGTTAAATATGAGTAAGGAGGGATAATTAGCTGATGGGATCTGTTTGAGGTCGCCCTTCTTACTCTGTCAAAACAATATTGTGGTTGGTGTTAGATAAGTGTGTCGGATAGGATAAAGGTAGGAATTACCAAGGTTTTAGCGAGAAGAAAATGTGTTTTTATGGAGTGAAAGATTGTGTTACCCATAACGTATGAAATACTCCATAAACCTTACCAACGAGTCCATTTACATATTTATAAGATCATCCCAAGTCAAAAGACGATTAAAAGTCACACCAAGATTCTTTCCAGTACCTAGGTAGGTAGAAATGGCGATCTCATGTCAACCTAGCCTGAGATCCAATTAGCGCTGTAGTGCGCCGCCGTTTGGATACCAAAAACTCGTTTGACCTTTGATTGAAAGGGATAGTTTGATAGAGAAGCTTCATAGCGATTATGTTAGAGCCATTTTGTCGCATTGAGAAAAAAGACTAGGTCTCTAATCTTTGTCTCAGATAGCTCATCGAGTTCTTGAAAGAATGCTTTTCCAAAGCATTTCATTCTGGTGTTTGCCAAAGCAGGACATTTGCAGAGGAAATGGATTATGGTTTCACTTTCTCTTTGGTCACTACAGCTATGGCAAAAGTTGTTGTAAGAGATACCCAACTTCTCTGCATGAACTCCTATAGGCCAATGTCCGGTACAAACCGCAACAATCCTGGCTATGTCTTGCCTTGGCCTTCATAGAAGATCGTTTGTACGGGTATTGTTATAGGTGGGCCATATCTCCCTAGATATAATGCAGTTGGGTAAATTGCTCCACCTTCGGTTTGATTCAGTTTGGTAGATAGAAAAGAGGAATGTTAACCATTTCTACAAGTGAGCTATGAAGGGCCGATCCTTGCCTGCCTGGCTCGTCAGCCCGTTCATTTCCCA